>NW_027136047.1:300000-494192 GCF_039906515.1 Pseudorca crassidens | reverse complement strand
GCGGTGTTGCGGCCAGCTCAAAAGAAAGCGAGTTGAAGAAAGGAGCTCAGGGGCACTGTAATTCACAAACCTGCAGAGTTATAAATGACAGCTATCGTCCAAAAATATACTGAAGTAAGGCTGCCAAGAGGACTTGAAAGCGGGGCAGAATTGCAGGAAACCGATTTCAGGAGGTAGACTGGAATTGCAGTGAAAGCATAGGATAAGAGGCAGAACGTCCACAATGATGCACTTGGCCAAAAAGGGCGTATGCGTTTTTTCCTGAATATATTCAGGAAAAAACGCATACGCCCTTTTTGGCCAACCAAGCAAGCTTGCAAAGGAAATCTGCACTACAATGAAGTCTCACTTCCCCCCGGTCAAAAGGGCCATCTGAAAAAAGTGTAAAATCCAGAAAGGCAGGACAGGCCATGGAGAACTGGGAGCCTTGTTATGCTGATGGGCGGGATGTAAATTGCCAACAGACACTCGGGAGAAGTGTATGGTGTTTCCTGAAACATCTAAAAAACAAAGCAACAGAGCCTAGGGCACTTCCACTTATGGTCCTATAGCTTAGGGAAATTAAAATCAAAAAGACACAGCCACCCCAAAGTTTGGGACGCCTCTGTTTACAAGAACCTCGTTTACAGTACAAGTTCAACATCGCAGAAAGTGAAAAATGGATAAAGAAGTTGTGGTATTTACTTACAAAGCAATATCACTCAGCAATGAAATCTATGTCATCAGGCCCTTAGCAGCACAATGAGTGGATTCAGGTATGATGATTCTAACTGAAATAAGTCACACAGAAAAAGAACCATCATAAGATATCAGTAATACACGGAATGTAAACTTGGCTACACAGGAACTGAATTACAGAACAGAACAGGGTCTCAAATTTAGAAAACCAACTTATGCTTGCTTAAGGGGAAAGGTGAGTTGGGGTGCTGCATAAAACCAGAGATTGAAATGAGCACAGATAAAGTTCCTTAAGCCAAATATGGAATAGACAAGAGCTACTCCTTGCTCAACGAAATGGACTCAACACCGCATATTAAATGCCTAAGAATGTACCTGACTAGTAAGTATCTTAAAACCTATGGATTGCTATGTCTCCGAAAGAGAATCAAGCATGTGTACAGGGGCATAAACGCAGCAGTGATAGGATTGGAGAGGTTCGGTGAGCAAATGAAGACCCTTTGAAATCATATTGCATGGTACCCATTCCATGGGTTTCAACTACCCAGGTTTAAGGTATTCTTCCTTCAGCTAAAACATGCATGTGGTACCTAGAGTATGATCAACCATGTGATCGGGAGACGTGTTCAAATATGTCTCAGTTTTCGTACCCTGGTACTCGGGTGCAACATTCCAGACGCTTTACTAACACCCTCCCGACTTGGAGAGTCAGTCCCTTTAACCTCCTGTTTGGCCCAGTTTGCAATTTCTGCGGAAGATGAACAGGAATAGCGAGAACCAATGAGAGACTAGCTGGAGGTGTCTGGACGGGCAAATTTAACTCTCATTTCCCACCAGGAAGAGGAATTAACCAAAGGCTCAGCGTGCCGTGCCGGAACCAGATTAGGGCCTGAAGCCATCCTGCGGTGTTGCGGCCAGCTCAAAAGAAAGCGAGTTGAAGAAAGGAGCTCAGGGGCACTGTAATTCACAAACCTGCAGAGTTATAAATGACAGCTATCGTCCAAAAATATACTGAAGTAAGGCTGCCAAGAGGACTTGAAAGCGGGGCAGAATTGCAGGAAACCGATTTCAGGAGGTAGACTGGAATTGCATTGAAAGCATAGGAAAAGAGGCAGAACGTCCACAATGATGCACTTGGCCAAAAAGGGCGTATGAGTTTTTTCCTGAATATATTCAGGAAAAAACGCATACGCCCTTTTTGGCCAACCAAGCAAGCTTGCAAAGGAAATCTGCACTACAATGAAGTCTCACTTCCCCCCGGTCAAAAGGGCCATCTGAAAAAAGTGTAAAATCCAGAAAGGCAGGACAGGCCATGGAGAACTGGGAGCCTTGTTATGCTGATGGGCGGGATGTAAATTGCCAACAGACACTCGGGAGAAGTGTATGGTGTTTCCTGAAACATCTAAAAAACAAAGCAACAGAGCCTAGGGCACTTCCACTTATGGTCCTATAGTTTAGGGAAATTAAAATCAAAAAGACACAGCCACCCCAAAGTTTGGGACGCCTCTGTTTACAAGAACCTCGTTTACCGTACAAGTTCAACATCGCAGAAAGTGAAAAATGGATAAAGAAGTTGTGGTATTTACTTACAAAGCAATATCACTCAGCAATGAAATCTATGTCATCAGGCCCTTAGCAGCACAATGAGTGGATTCAGGTATGATGATTCTAACTGAAATAAGTCACACAGAAAAAGAAACATCATAAGATATCTGTAATACACGGAATGTAAACTTGGCTACACAGGAACTGAATTACAGAACAGAACAGGGTCTCAAATTTAGAAAACCAACTTATGCTTGCTTAAGGGGAAAGGTGAGTTGGGGTGCTGCATAAAACCAGAGATTGAAATGAGCACAGATAAAGTTCCTTAAGCCAAATATGGAATAGACAAGAGCTACTGCTTGCTCAACGAAATGGACTCAACACCGCATATTAAATGCCTAAGAATGTACCTGACTAGTAAGTATCTTAAAACCTATGGATTGCTATGTCTCCGAAAGAGAATCAAGCATGTGTACAGGGGCATAAACGCAGCAGTGATAGGATTGGAGAGGTTCGGTGAGCAAATGAAGACCCTTTGAAGTCATATTGCATGGTACCCATTCCACGGGTTTCAACTACCCAGGTTTAAGGTATTCTTCCTTCAGCTAAAACATGCATGTGGTACCTAGAGTATGATCAACCATGTGATCGGGAGACGTGTTCAAATATGTCTCAGTTTTCGTACCCTGGTACTCGGGTGCAACATTCCAGACGCTTTACTAACACCCTCCCGACTTGGAGAGTCAGTCCCTTTAACCTCCTGTTTGGCCCAGTTTGCAATTTCTGCGGAAGATGAACAGGAATAGCGAGAACCAATGAGAGACTAGCTGGAGGTGTCTGGACGGGCAAATTTAACTCTCATTTCCCACCAGGAAGAGGAATTAACCAAAGGCTCAGCGTGCCGTGCCGGAACCAGATTAGGGCCTGAAGCCATCCTGCGGTGTTGCGGCCAGCTCAAAAGAAAGCGAGTTGAAGAAAGGAGCTCAGGGGCACTGTAATTCACAAACCTGCAGAGTTATAAATGACAGCTATCGTCCAAAAATATACTGAAGTAAGGCTGCCAAGAGGACTTGAAAGCGGGGCAGAATTGCAGGAAACCGATTTCAGGAGGTAGACTGGAATTGCAGTGAAAGCATAGGAAAAGAGGCAGAACGTCCACAATGATGCACTTGGCCAAAAAGGGCGTATGCGTTTTTTCCTGAATATATTCAGGAAAAAACGCATACGCCCTTTTTGGCCAACCAAGCAAGCTTGCAAAGGAAATCTGCACTACAATGAAGTCTCACTTCCCCCCGGTCAAAAGGGCCATCTGAAAAAAGTGTAAAATCCAGAAAGGCAGGACAGACCATGGAGAACTGGGAGCCTTGTTATGCTGATGGGCGGGATGTAAATTGCCAACAGACACTCGGGAGAAGTGTATGGTGTTTCCTGAAACATCTAAAAAACAAAGCAACAGAGCCTAGGGCACTTCCACTTATGGTCCTATAGCTTAGGGAAATTAAAATCAAAAAGACACAGCCACCCCAAAGTTTGGGACGCCTCTGTTTACAAGAACCTCGTTTACCGTACAAGTTCAACATCGCAGAAAGTGAAAAATGGATAAAGAAGTTGTGGTATTTACTTACAAAGCAATATCACTCAGCAATGAAATCTATGTCATCAGGCCCTTAGCAGCACAATGAGTGGATTCAGGTATGATGATTCTAACTGAAATAAGTCACACAGAAAAAGAAACATCATAAGATATCTGTAATACACGGAATGTAAACTTGGCTACACAGGAACTGAATTACAGAACAGAACAGGGTCTCAAATTTAGAAAACCAACTTATGCTTGCTTAAGGGGAAAGGTGAGTTGGGGTGCTGCATAAAACCAGAGATTGAAATGAGCACAGATAAAGTTCCTTAAGCCAAATATGGAATAGACAAGAGCTACTCCTTGCTCAACGAAATGGACTCAACACCGCATATTAAATGCCTAAGAATGTACCTGACTAGTAAGTATCTTAAAACCTATGGATTGCTATGTCTCCGAAAGAGAATCAAGCATGTGTACAGGGGCATAAACGCAGCAGTGATAGGATTGGAGAGGTTCGGTGAGCAAATGAAGACCCTTTGAAGTCATATTGCATGGTACCCATTCCACGGGTTTCAACTACCCAGGTTTAAGGTATTCTTCCTTCAGCTAAAACATGCATGTGGTACCTAGAGTATGATCAACCATGTGATTGGGAGACGTGTTCAAATATGTCTCAGTTTTCGTACCCTGGTACTCGGGTGCAACATTCCAGACGCTTTACTAACACCCTCCCGACTTGGAGAGTCAGTCCCTTTAACCTCCTGTTTGGCCCAGTTTGCAATTTCTGCGGAAGATGAACAGGAATAGCGAGAACCAATGAGAGACTAGCTGGAGGTGTCTGGACGGGCAAATTTAACTCTCATTTCCCACCAGGAAGAGGAATTAACCAAAGGCTCAGCATGCCGTGCCGGAACCAGATTAGGGCCTGAAGCCATCCTGCGGTGTTGCGGCCAGCTCAAAAGAAAGCGAGTTGAAGAAAGGAGCTCAGGGGCACTGTAATTCACAAACCTGCAGAGTTATAAATGACAGCTATCGTCCAAAAATATACTGAAGTAAGGCTGCCAAGAGGACTTGAAAGCGGGGCAGAATTGCAGGAAACCGATTTCAGGAGGTAGACTGGAATTGCATTGAAAGCATAGGAAAAGAGGCAGAACGTCCACAATGATGCACTTGGCCAAAAAGGGCGTATGCATTTTTTCCTGAATATATTCAGGAAAAAACGCATACGCCCTTTTTGGCCAACCAAGCAAGCTTGCAAAGGAAATCTGCACTACAATGAAGTCTCACTTCCCCCCGGTCAAAAGGGCCATCTGAAAAAAGTGTAAAATCCAGAAAGGCAGGACAGGCCATGGAGAACTGGGAGCCTTGTTATGCTGATGGGCGGGATGTAAATTGCCAACAGACACTCGGGAGAAGTGTATGGTGTTTCCTGAAACATCTAAAAAACAAAGCAACAGAGCCTAGGGCACTTCCACTTATGGTCCTATAGCTTAGGGAAATTAAAATCAAAAAGACACAGCCACCCCAAAGTTTGGGACGCCTCTGTTTACAAGAACCTCGTTTAGCGTACAAGTTCAACATCGCAGAAAGTGAAAAATGGATAAAGAAGTTGTGGTATTTACTTACAAAGCAATATCACTCAGCAATGAAATCTATGTCATCAGGCCCTTAGCAGCACAATGAGTGGATTCAGGTATGATGATTCTAACTGAAATAAGTCACACAGAAAAAGAAACATCATAAGATATCAGTAATACACGGAATGTAAACTTGGCTACACAGGAACTGAATTACAGAACAGAACAGGGTCTCAAATTTAGAAAACCAACTTATGCTTTCTTAAGGGTAAAGGTGAGTTGGGGTGCTGCATAAAACCAGAGATTGAAATGAGCACAGATAAAGTTCCTTAAGCCAAATATGGAATAGACAAGAGCTACTCCTTGCTCAACGAAATGGACTCAACACCGCATATTAAATGCCTAAGAATGTACCTGACTAGTAAGTATCTTAAAACCTATGGATTGCTATGTCTCCGAAAGAGAATCAAGCATGTGTACAGGGGCATAAACGCAGCAGTGATAGGATTGGAGAGGTTCGGTGAGCAAATGAAGACCCTTTGAAGTCATATTGCATGGTACCCATTCCACGGGTTTCAACTACCCAGGTTTAAGGTATTCTTCCTTCAGCTAAAACATGCATGTGGAACCTAGAGTATGATCAACCATGTGATCGGGAGACGTGTTCAAATATGTCTCAGTTTTCGTACCCTGGTACTCGGGTGCAACATTCCAGACGCTTTACTAACACCCTCCCGACTTGGAGAGTCAGTCCCTTTAACCTCCTGTTTGGCCCAGTTTGCAATTTCTGCGGAAGATGAACAGGAATAGCGAGAACAAATGAGAGACTAGCTGGAGGTGTCTGGACGGGCAAATTTAACTCTCATTTCCCACCAGGAAGAGGAATTAATCAAAGGCTCAGCGTGCCGTGCCGGAACCAGATTAGGGCCTGAAGCCATCCTGCGGTGTTGCGGCCAGGTCACAAGAAAGCGAGTTGAAGAAAGGAGCTCAGGGGCACTGTAATTCACAAACCTGCAGAGTTATAAATGACAGCTATCGTCCAAAAATATACTGAAGTAAGGCTGCCAAGAGGACTTGAAAGCGGGGCAGAATTGCAGGAAACCGATTTCAGGAGGCAGACTGGAATTGCATTGAAAGCATAGGAAAAGAGGCAGAACGTCCACCATGATGCACTTGGCCAAAAAGTGCGTATGCGTTTTTTCCTGAATATATTCAGGAAAAAACGCATACGCCCTTTTTGGCCAACCAAGCAAGCTTGCAAAGGAAATCTGCACTACAATGAAGTCTCACTTCCCCCCGGTCAAAAGGGCCATCTGAAAAAAGTGTAAAATCCAGAAAGGCAGGACAGGCCATGGAGAACTGGGAGCCTTGTTATGCTGATGGGCGGGATGTAAATTGCCAACAGACACTCGGGAGAAGTGTATGGTGTTTCCTGAAACATCTAAAAAACAAAGCAACAGAGCCTAGGGCACTTCCACTTATGGTCCTATAGCTTAGGGAAATTAAAATCAAAAAGACACAGCCACCCCAAAGTTTGGGACGCCTCTGTTTACAAGAACCTCGTTTACCGTACAAGTTCAACATCGCAGAAAGTGAAAAATGGATAAAGAAGTTGTGGTATTTACTTACAAAGCAATATCACTCAGCAATGAAATCTATGTCATCAGGCCCTTAGCAGCACAATGAGTGGATTCAGGTATGATGATTCTAACTGAAATAAGTCACACAGAAAAAGAAACATCATAAGATATCAGTAATACACGGAATGTAAACTTGGCTACACAGGAACTGAATTACAGAACAGAACAGGGTCTCAAATTTAGAAAACCAACTTATGCTTGCTTAAGGGGAAAGGTGAGTTGGGGTGCTGCATAAAACCAGAGATTGAAATGAGCACAGATAAAGTTCCTTAAGCCAAATATGGAATAGACAAGAGCTACTCCTTGCTCAACGAAATGGACTCAACACCGCATATTAAATGCCTAAGAATGTACCTGACTAGTAAGTATCTTAAAACCTATGGATTGCTATGTCTCCGAAAGAGAATCAAGCATGTGTACAGGGGCATAAACGCAGCAGTGATAGGATTGGAGAGGTTCGGTGAGCAAATGAAGACCCTTTGAAGTCATATTTCATGGTACCCATTCCACGGGTTTCAACTACCCAGGTTTAAGGTATTCTTCCTTCAGCTAAAACATGCATGTGGAACCTAGAGTATGATCAACCATGTGATCGGGAGACGTGTTCAAATATGTCTCAGTTTTCGTACCCTGGTACTCGGGTGCAACATTCCAGACGCTTTACTAACACCCTCCCGACTTGGAGAGTCAGTCCCTTTAACCTCCTGTTTGGCCCAGTTTGCAATTTCTGCGGAAGATGAACAGGAATAGCGAGAACCAATGAGAGACTAGCTGGAAGGTGTCTGGACGGGCAAATTTAACTCTCATTTCCCACCAGGAAGAGGAATTAACCAAAGGCTCAGCGTGCCGTGCCGGAACCAGATTAGGGCCTGAAGCCATCCTGCGGTGTTGCGGCCAGCTCAAAAGAAAGCGAGTTGAAGAAAGGAGCTCAGGGGCACTGTAATTCACAAACCTGCAGAGTTATAAATGACAGCTATCGTCCAAAAATATACTGAAGTAAGGCTGCCAAGAGGACTTGAAAGCGGGGCAGAATTGCAGGAAACCGATTTCAGGAGGCAGACTGGAATTGCATTGAAAGCATAGGAAAAGAGGCAGAACGTCCACAATGATGCACTTGGCCAAAAAGGGCGTATGCGTTTTTTCCTGAATATATTCAGGAAAAAACGCATACGCCCTTTTTGGCCAACCAAGCAAGCTTGCAAAGGAAATCTGCACTACAATGAAGTCTCACTTCCCCCCGGTCAAAAGGGCCATCTGAAAAAAGTGTAAAATCCAGAAAGGCAGGACAGGCCATGGAGAACTGGGAGCCTTGTTATGCTGATGGGCGGGATGTAAATTGCCAACAGACACTCGGGAGAAGTGTATGGTGTTTCCTGAAACATCTAAAAAACAAAGCAACAGAGCCTAGGGCACTTCCACTTATGGTCCTATAGCTTAGGGAAATTAAAATCAAAAAGACACAGCCACCCCAAAGTTTGGGACGCCTCTGTTTACAAGAACCTCGTTTACCGTACAAGTTCAACATCGCAGAAAGTGAAAAATGGATAAAGAAGTTGTGGTATTTACTTACAAAGCAATATCACTCAGCAATGAAATCTATGTCATCAGGCCCTTAGCAGCACAATGAGTGGATTCAGGTATGATGATTCTAACTGAAATAAGTCACACAGAAAAAGAAACATCATAAGATATCAGTAATACACGGAATGTAAACTTGGCTACACAGGAACTGAATTACAGAACAGAACAGGGTCTCAAATTTAGAAAACCAACTTATGCTTGCTTAAGGGTAAAGGTGAGTTGGGGTGCTGCATAAAACCAGAGATTGAAATGAGCACAGATAAAGTTCCTTAAGCCAAATATGGAATAGACAAGAGCTACTCCTTGCTCAACGAAATGGACTCAACACCGCATATTAAATGCCTAAGAATGTACCTGACTAGTAAGTATCTTAAAACCTATGGATTGCTATGTCTCCGAAAGAGAATCAAGCATGTGTACAGGGGCATAAACGCAGCAGTGATAGGATTGGAGAGGTTCGGTGAGCAAATGAAGACCCTTTGAAGTCATATTGCATGGTACCCATTCCACGGGTTTCAACTACCCAGGTTTAAGGTATTCTTCCTTCAGCTAAAACATGCATGTGGAACCTAGAGTATGATCAACCATGTGATCGGGAGACGTGTTCAAATATGTCTCAGTTTTCGTACCCTGGTACTCGGGTGCAACATTCCAGACGCTTTCCTAACACCCTCCCGACTTGGAGAGTCAGTCCCTTTAACCTCCTGTTTGGCCCAGTTTGCAATTTCTGCGGAAGATGAACAGGAATAGTGAGAACCAATGAGAGACTAGCTGGAGGTGTCTGGACGGGCAAATTTAACTCTCATTTCCCACCAGGAAGAGGAATTAACCAAAGGCTCAGCGTGCCGTGCCGGAACCAGATTAGGGCCTGAAGCCATCCTGCGGTGTTGCGGCCAGCTCAAAAGAAAGCGAGTTGAAGAAAGGAGCTCAGGGGCACTGTAATTCACAAACCTGCAGAGTTATAAATGACAGCTATCGTCCAAAAATATACTGAAGTAAGGCTGCCAAGAGGACTTGAAAGCGGGGCAGAATTGCAGGAAACCGATTTCAGGAGGCAGACTGGAATTGCATTGAAAGCATAGGAAAAGAGGCAGAACGTCCACAATGATGCACTTGGCCAAAAAGGGCGTATGCGTTTTTTCCTGAATATATTCAGGAAAAAACGCATACGCCCTTTTTGGCCAACCAAGCAAGCTTGCAAAGGAAATCTGCACTACAATGAAGTCTCACTTCCCCCCGGTCAAAAGGGCCATCTGAAAAAAGTGTAAAATCCAGAAAGGCAGGACAGGCCATGGAGAACTGGGAGCCTTGTTATGCTGATGGGCGGGATGTAAATTGCCAACAGACACTCGGGAGAAGTGTATGGTGTTTCCTGAAACATCTAAAAAACAAAGCAACAGAGCCTAGGGCACTTCCACTTATGGTCCTATAGCTTAGGGAAATTAAAATCAAAAAGACACAGCCACCCCAAAGTTTGGGACGCCTCTGTTTACAAGAACCTCGTTTACCGTACAAGTTCAACATCACAGAAAGTGAAAAATGGATAAAGAAGTTGTGGTATTTACTTACAAAGCAATATCACTCAGCAATGAAATCTATGTCATCAGGCCCTTAGCAGCACAATGAGTGGATTCAGGTATGATGATTCTAACTGAAATAAGTCACACAGAAAAAGAAACATCATAAGATATCAGTAATACACGGAATGTAAACTTGGCTACACAGGAACTGAATTACAGAACAGAACAGGGTCTCAAATTTAGAAAACCAACTTATGCTTGCTTAAGGGTAAAGGTGAGTTGGGGTGCTGCATAAAACCAGAGATTGAAATGAGCACAGATAAAGTTCCTTAAGCCAAATATGGAATAGACAAGAGCTACTCCTTGCTCAACGAAATGGACTCAACACCGCATATTAAATGCCTAAGAATGTACCTGACTAGTAAGTATCTTAAAACCTATGGATTGCTATGTCTCCGAAAGAGAATCAAGCATGTGTACAGGGGCATAAACGCAGCAGTGATAGGATTGGAGAGGTTCGGTGAGCAAATGAAGACCCTTTGAAGTCATATTGCATGGTACCCATTCCACGGGTTTCAACTACCCAGGTTTAAGGTATTCTTCCTTCAGCTAAAACATGCATGTGGAACCTAGAGTATGATCAACCATGTGATCGGGAGACGTGTTCAAATATGTCTCAGTTTTCGTACCCTGGTACTCGGGTGCAACATTCCAGACGCTTTACTAACACCCTCCCAACTTGGAGAGTCAGTCCCTTTAACCTCCTGTTTGGCCCAGTTTGCAATTTCTGCGGAAGATGAACAGGAATAGCGAGAACCAATGAGAGACTAGCTGGAGGTGTCTGGACGGGCAAATTTAACTCTCATTTCCCACCAGGAAGAGGAATTAACCAAAGGCTCAGCGTGCCGTGCCGGAACCAGATTAGGGCCTGAAGCCATCCTGCAGTGTTGCGGCCAGCTCAAAAGAAAACGAGTTGAAGAAAGGAGCTCAGGGGCACTGTAATTCACAAACCTGCAGAGTTATAAATGACAGCTATCGTCCAAAAATATACTGAAGTAAGGCTGCCAAGAGGACTTGAAAGCGGGGCAGAATTGCAGGAAACCGATTTCAGGAGGTAGACTGGAATTGCATTGAAAGCATAGGAAAAGAGGCAGAACGTCCACAATGATGCACTTGGCCAAAAAGGGCGTATGCGTTTTTTCCTGAATATATTCAGGAAAAAACGCATACGCCCTTTTTGGCCAACCAAGCAAGCTTGCAAAGGAAATCTGCACTACAATGAAGTCTCACTTCCCCCCGGTCAAAAGGGCCATCTGAAAAAAGTGTAAAATCCAGAAAGGCAGGACAGGCCATGGAGAACTGGGAGCCTTGTTATGCTGATGGGCGGGATGTAAATTGCCAACAGACACTCGGGAGAAGTGTATGGTGTTTCCTGAAACATCTAAAAAACAAAGCAACAGAGCCTAGGGCACTTCCACTTATGGTCCTATAGCTTAGGGAAATTAAAATCAAAAAGACACAGCCACCCCAAAGTTTGGGACGCCTCTGTTTACAAGAACCTCGTTTACCGTACAAGTTCAACATTGCAGAAAGTGAAAAATGGATAAAGAAGTTGTGGTATTTACTTACAAAGCAATATCACTCAGCAATGAAATCTATGTCATCAGGCCCTTAGCAGCACAATGAGTGGATTCAGGTATGATGATTCTAACTGAAATAAGTCACACAGAAAAAGAAACATCATAAGATATCAGTAATACATGGAATGTAAACTTGGCTACACAGGAACTGAATTACAGAACAGAACAGGGTCTCAAATTTAGAAAACCAACTTATGCTTGCTTAAGGGGAAAGGTGAGTTGGGGTGCTGCATAAAACCAGAGATTGAAATGAGCACAGATAAAGTTCCTTAAGCCAAATATGGAATAGACAAGAGCTACTCCTTGCTCAATGAAATGGACTCAACACCGCATATTAAATGCCTAAGAATGTACCTGACTAGTAAGTATCTTAAAACCTATGGATTGCTATGTCTCCGAAAGAGAATCAAGCATGTGTACAGGGGCATAAACGCAGCAGTGATAGGATTGGAGAGGTTCGGTGAGCAAATGAAGACCCTTTGAAGTCATATTGCATGGTACCCATTCCACGGGTTTCAACTACCCAGGTTTAAGGTATTCTTCCTTCAGCTAAAACATGCATGTGGAACCTAGAGTATGATCAACCATGTGATCGGGAAACGTGTTCAAATATGTCTCAGTTTTCGTACCCTGGTACTCGGGTGCAACATTCCAGACGCTTTACTAACACCCTCCCGACTTGGAGAGTCAGTCCCTTTAACCTCCTGTTTGGCCCAGTTTGCAATTTCTGCGGAAGATGAACAGGAATAGCGAGAACCAATGAGAGACTAGCTGGATGGTGTCTGGACGGGCAAATTTAACTCTCATTTCCCACCAGGAAGAGGAATTAACCAAAGGCTCAGCGTGCCGTGCCGGAACCAGATTAGGGCCTGAAGCCATCCTGCGGTGTTGCGGCCAGGTCACAAGAAAGCGAGTTGAAGAAAGGAGCTCAGGGGCACTGTAATTCACAAACCTGCAGAGTTATAAATGACAGCTATCGTCCAAAAATATACTGAAGTAAGGCTGCCAAGAGGACTTGAAAGCGGGGCAGAATTGCAGGAAACCGATTTCAGGAGGCAGACTGGAATTGCATTGAAAGCATAGGAAAAGAGGCAGAACGTCCACAATGATGCACTTGGCCAAAAAGGGCGTATGCGTTTTTTCCTGAATATATTCAGGAAAAAACGCATACGCCCTTTTTGGCCAACCAAGCAAGCTTGCAAAGGAAATCTGCACTACAATGAAGTCTCACTTCCCCCCGGTCAAAAGGGCCATCTGAAAAAAGTGTAAAATCCAGAAAGGCAGGACAGGCCATGGAGAACTGGGAGCCTTGTTATGCTGATGGGCGGGATGTAAATTGCCAACAGACACTCGGGAGAAGTGTATGGTGTTTCCTGAAACATCTAAAAAACAAAGCAACAGAGCCTAGGGCACTTCCACTTATGGTCCTATAGCTTAGGGAAATTAAAATCAAAAAGACACAGCCACCCCAAAGTTTGGGACGCCTCTGTTTACAAGAACCTCGTTTACCGTACAAGTTCAACATCGCAGAAAGTGAAAAATGGATAAAGAAGTTGTGGTATTTACTTACAAAGCAATATCACTCAGCAATGAAATCTATGTCATCAGGCCCTTAGCAGCACAATGAGTGGATTCAGGTTTGATGATTCTAACTGAAATAAGTCACACAGAAAAAGAAACATCATAAGATATCAGTAATACACGGAATGTAAACTTGGCTACACAGGAACTGAATTACAGAACAGAACAGGGTCTCAAATTTAGAAAACCAACTTATGCTTGCTTAAGGGTAAAGATGAGTTGGGGTGCTGCATAAAACCAGAGATTGAAATGAGCACAGATAAAGTTCCTTAAGCCAAATATGGAATAGACAAGAGCTACTCCTTGCTCAACGAAATGGACTCAACACCGCATATTAAATGCCTAAGAATGTACCTGACTAGTAAGTATCTTAAAACCTATGGATTGCTATGTCTCCGAAAGAGAATCAAGCATGTGTACAGGGGCATAAACGCAGCAGTGATAGGATTGGAGAGGTTCGGTGAGCAAATGAAGACCCTTTGAAGTCATATTGCATGGTACCCATTCCACGGGTTTCAACTACCCAGGTTTAAGGTATTCTTCCTTCAGCTAAAACATGCATGTGGAACCTAGAGTATGATCAACCATGTGATCGGGAGACGTGTTCAAATATGTCTCAGTTTTCGTACCCTGGTACTCGGGTGCAACATTCCAGACGCTTTACTAACACCCTCCCGACTTGGAGAGTCAGTCCCTTTAACCTCCTGTTTGGCCCAGTTTGCAATTTCTGCGGAAGATGAACAGGAATAGCGAGAACCAATGAGAGACTAGCTGGAAGGTGTCTGGACGGGCAAATTTAACTCTCATTTCCCACCAGGAAGAGGAATTAACCAAAGGCTCAGCATGCCGTGCCGGAACCAGATTAGGGCCTGAAGCCATCCTGCGGTGTTGCGGCCAGCTCAAAAGAAAGCGAGTTGAAGAAAGGAGCTCAGGGGCACTGTAATTCACAAACCTGCAGAGTTATAAATGACAGCTATCGTCCAAAAATATACTGAAGTAAGGCTGCCAAGAGGACTTGAAAGCGGGGCAGAATTGCAGGAAACCGATTTCAGGAGGCAGACTGGAATTGCATTGAAAGCATAGGAAAAGAGGCAGAACGTCCACAATGATGCACTTGGCCAAAAAGGGCGTATGCGTTTTTTCCTGAATATATTCAGGAAAAAACGCATACGCCCTTTTTGGCCAACCAAGCAAGCTTGCAAAGGAAATCTGCACTACAATGAAGTCTCACTTCCCCCCGGTCAAAAGGGCCATCTGAAAAAAGTGTAAAATCCAGAAAGGCAGGACAGGCCATGGAGAACTGGGAGCCTTGTTATGCTGATGGGCGGGATGTAAATTGCCAACAGACACTCGGGAGAAGTGTATGGTGTTTCCTGAAACATCTAAAAAACAAAGCAACAGAGCCTAGGGCACTTCCACTTATGGTCCTATAGCTTAGGGAAATTAAAATCAAAAAGACACAGCCACCCCAAAGTTTGGGACGCCTCTGTTTACAAGAACCTCGTTTACCGTACAAGTTCAACATCGCAGAAAGTGAAAAATGGATAAAGAAGTTGTGGTATTTACTTACAAAGCAATATCACTCAGCAATGAAATCTATGTCATCAGGCCCTTAGCAGCACAATGAGTGGATTCAGGTATGATGATTCTAACTGAAATAAGTCACACAGAAAAAGAACCATCATAAGATATCAGTAATACACGGAATGTAAACTTGGCTACACAGGAACTGAATTACAGAACAGAACAGGGTCTCAAATTTAGAAAACCAACTTATGCTTGCTTAAGGGGAAAGGTGAGTTGGGGTGCTGCATAAAACCAGAGATTGAAATGAGCACAGATAAAGTTCCTTAAGCCAAATATGGAATAGACAAGAGCTACTCCTTGCTCAACGAAATGGACTCAACACCGCATATTAAATGCCTAAGAATGTACCTGACTAGTAAGTATCTTAAAACCTATGGATTGCTATGTCTCCGAAAGAGAATCAAGCATGTGTACAGGGGCATAAACGCAGCAGTGATAGGATTGGAGAGGTTCGGTGAGCAAATGAAGACCCTTTGAAGTCATATTGCATGGTACCCATTCCACGGGTTTCAACTACCCAGGTTTAAGGTATTCTTCCTTCAGCTAAAACATGCATGTGGAACCTAGAGTATGATCAACCATGTGATCGGGAGACGTGTTCAAATATGTCTCAGTTTTCGTACCCTGGTACTCGGGTGCAACATTCCAGACGCTTTACTAACACCCTCCCGACTTGGAGAGTCAGTCCCTTTAACCTCCTGTTTGGCCCAGTTTGCAATTTCTGCGGAAGATGAACAGGAATAGCGAGAACCAATGAGAGACTAGCTGGAGGTGTCTGGACGGGCAAATTTAACTCTCATTTCCCACCAGGAAGAGGAATTAACCAAAGGCTCAGCGTGCCGTGCCGGAACCAGATTAGGGCCTGAAGCCATCCTGCGGTGTTGCGGCCAGCTCAAAAGAAAGCGAGTTGAAGAAAGGAGCTCAGGGGCACTGTAATTCACAAACCTGCAGAGTTATAAATGACAGCTATCGTCCAAAAATATACTGAAGTAAGGCTGCCAAGAGGACTTGAAAGCGGGGCAGAATTGCAGGAAACCGATTTCAGGAGGTAGACTGGAATTGCATTGAAAGCATAGGAAAAGAGGCAGAACGTCCACAATGATGCACTTGGCCAAAAAGGGCGTATGCGTTTTTTCCTGAATATATTCAGGAAAAAACGCATACGCCCTTTTTGGCCAACCAAGCAAGCTTGCAAAGGAAATCTGCACTACAATGAAGTCTCACTTCCCCCCGGTCAAAAGGGCCATCTGAAAAAAGTGTAAAATCCAGAAAGGCAGGACAGGCCATGGAGAACTGGGAGCCTTGTTATGCTGATGGGCGGGATGTAAATTGCCAACAGACACTCGGGAGAAGTGTATGGTGTTTCCTGAAACATCTAAAAAACAAAGCAACAGAGCCTAGGGCACTTCCACTTATGGTCCTATAGCTTAGGGAAATTAAAATCAAAAAGACACAGCCACCCCAAAGTTTGGGACGCCTCTGTTTACAAGAACCTCGTTTACAGTACAAGTTCAACATCGCAGAAAGTGAAAAATGGATAAAGAAGTTGTGGTATTTACTTACAAAGCAATATCACTCAGCAATGAAATCTATGTCATCAGGCCCTTAGCAGCACAATGAGTGGATTCAGGTATGATGATTCTAACTGAAATAAGTCACACAGAAAAAGAAACATCATAAGATATCAGTAATACACGGAATGTAAACTTGGCTACACAGGAACTGAATTACAGAACAGAACAGGGTCTCAAATTTAGAAAACCAACTTATGCTTGCTTAAGGGGAAAGGTGAGTTGGGGTGCTGCATAAAACCAGAGATTGAAATGAGCACAGATAAAGTTCCTTAAGCCAAATATGGAATAGACAAGAGCTACTCCTTGCTCAACGAAATGGACTCAACACCGCATATTAAATGCCTAAGAATGTACCTGACTAGTAAGTATCTTAAAACCTATGGATTGCTATGTCTCCGAAAGAGAATCAAGCATGTGTACAGGGGCATAAACGCAGCAGTGATAGGATTGGAGAGGTTCGGTGAGCAAATGAAGACCCTTTGAAGTCATATTGCATGGTACCCATTCCACGGGTTTCAACTACCCAGGTTTAAGGTATTCTTCCTTCAGCTAAAACATGCATGTGGAACCTAGAGTATGATCAACCATGTGATCGGGAGACGTGTTCAAATATGTCTCAGTTTTCGTACCCTGGTACTCGGGTGCAACATTCCAGACGCTTTACTAACACCCTCCCGACTTGGAGAGTCAGTCCCTTTAACCTCCTGTTTGGCCCAGTTTGCAATTTCTGCGGAAGATGAACAGGAATAGCGAGAACCAATGAGAGACTAGCTGGAAGGTGTCTGGACGGGCAAATTTAACTCTCATTTCCCACCAGGAAGAGGAATTAACCAAAGGCTCAGCGTGCCGTGCCGGAACCAGATTAGGGCCTGAAGCCATCCTGCGGTGTTGCGGCCAGCTCAAAAGAAAGCGAGTTGAAGAAAGGAGCTCAGGGGCACTGTAATTCACAAACCTGCAGAGTTATAAATGACAGCTATCGTCCAAAAATATACTGAAGTAAGGCTGCCAAGAGGACTTGAAAGCGGGGCAGAATTGCAGGAAACCGATTTCAGGAGGCAGACTGGAATTGCATTGAAAGCATAGGAAAAGAGGCAGAACGTCCACAATGATGCACTTGGCCAAAAAGGGCGTATGCGTTTTTTCCTGAATATATTCAGGAAAAAACGCATACGCCCTTTTTGGCCAACCAAGCAAGCTTGCAAAGGAAATCTGCACTACAATGAAGTCTCACTTCCCCCCGGTCAAAAGGGCCATCTGAAAAAAGTGTAAAATCCAGAAAGGCAGGACAGGCCATGGAGAACTGGGAGCCTTGTTATGCTGATGGGCGGGATGTAAATTGCCAACAGACACTCGGGAGAAGTGTATGGTGTTTCCTGAAACATCTAAAAAACAAAGCAACAGAGCCTAGGGCACTTCCACTTATGGTCCTATAGCTTAGGGAAATTAAAATCAAAAAGACACAGCCACCCCAAAGTTTGGGACGCCTCTGTTTACAAGAACCTCGTTTACAGTACAAGTTCAACATCGCAGAAAGTGAAAAATGGATAAAGAAGTTGTGGTATTTACTTACAAAGCAATATCACTCAGCAATGAAATCTATGTCATCAGGCCCTTAGCAGCACAATGAGTGGATTCAGGTATGATGATTCTAACTGAAATAAGTCACACAGAAAAAGAACCATCATAAGATATCAGTAATACACGGAATGTAAACTTGGCTACACAGGAACTGAATTACAGAACAGAACAGGGTCTCAAATTTAGAAAACCAACTTATGCTTGCTTAAGGGGAAAGGTGAGTTGGGGTGCTGCATAAAACCAGAGATTGAAATGAGCACAGATACAGTTCCTTAAGCCAAATATGGAATAGACAAGAGCTACTCCTTGCTCAACGAAATGGACTCAACACCGCATATTAAATGCCTAAGAATGTACCTGACTAGTAAGTATCTTAAAACCTATGGATTGCTATGTCTCCGAAAGAGAATCAAGCATGTGTACAGGGGCATAAACGCAGCAGTGATAGGATTGGAGAGGTTCGGTGAGCAAATGAAGACCCTTTGAAGTCATATTGCATGGTACCCATTCCACGGGTTTCAACTACCCAGGTTTAAGGTATTCTTCCTTCAGCTAAAACATGCATGTGGAACCTAGAGTATGATCAACCATGTGATCGGGAGACGTGTTCAAATATGTCTCAGTTTTCGTACCCTGGTACTCGGGTGCAACATTCCAGACGCTTTACTAACACCCTCCCGACTTGGAGAGTCAGTCCCTTTAACCTCCTGTTTGGCCCAGTTTGCAATTTCTGCGGAAGATGAACAGGAATAGCGAGAACCAATGAGAGACTAGCTGGAGGTGTCTGGACGGGCAAATTTAACTCTCATTTCCCACCAGGAAGAGGAATTAACCAAAGGCTCAGCGTGCCGTGCCGGAACCAGATTAGGGCCTGAAGCCATCCTGCGGTGTTGCGGCCAGCTCAAAAGAAAGCGAGTTGAAGAAAGGAGCTCAGGGGCACTGTAATTCACAAACCTGCAGAGTTATAAATGACAGCTATCGTCCAAAAATATACTGAAGTAAGGCTGCCAAGAGGACTTGAAAGCGGGGCAGAATTGCAGGAAACCGATTTCAGGAGGTAGACTGGAATTGCATTGAAAGCATAGGAAAAGAGGCAGAACGTCCACAATGATGCACTTGGCCAAAAAGGGCGTATGCGTTTTTTCCTGAATATATTCAGGAAAAAACGCATACGCCCTTTTTGGCCAACCAAGCAAGCTTGCAAAGGAAATCTGCACTACAATGAAGTCTCACTTCCCCCCGGTCAAAAGGGCCATCTGAAAAAAGTGTAAAATCCAGAAAGGCAGGACAGGCCATGGAGAACTGGGAGCCTTGTTATGCTGATGGGCGGGATGTAAATTGCCAACAGACACTCGGGAGAAGTGTATGGTGTTTCCTGAAACATCTAAAAAACAAAGCAACAGAGCCTAGGGCACTTCCACTTATGGTCCTATAGCTTAGGGAAATTAAAATCAAAAAGACACAGCCACCCCAAAGTTTGGGATGCCTCTGTTTACAAGAACCTCGTTTACAGTACAAGTTCAACATCGCAGAAAGTGAAAAATGGATAAAGAAGTTGTGGTATTTACTTACAAAGCAATATCACTCAGCAATGAAATCTATGTCATCAGGCCCTTAGCAGCACAATGAGTGGATTCAGGTATGATGATTCTAACTGAAATAAGTCACACAGAAAAAGAACCATCATAAGATATCAGTAATACACGGAATGTAAACTTGGCTACACAGGAACTGAATTACAGAACAGAACAGGGTCTCAAATTTAGAAAACCAACTTATGCTTGCTTAAGGGGAAAGGTGAGTTGGGGTGCTGCATAAAACCAGAGATTGAAATGAGCACAGATAAAGTTCCTTAAGCCAAATATGGAATAGACAAGAGCTACTCCTTGCTCAACGAAATGGACTCAACACCGCATATTAAATGCCTAAGAATGTACCTGACTAGTAAGTATCTTAAAACCTATGGATTGCTATGTCTCCGAAAGAGAATCAAGCATGTGTACAGGGGCATAAACGCAGCAGTGATAGGATTGGAGAGGTTCGGTGAGCAAATGAAGACCCTTTGAAGTCATATTGCATGGTACCCATTCCACGGGTTTCAACTACCCAGGTTTAAGGTATTCTTCCTTCAGCTAAAACATGCATGTGGAACCTAGAGTATGATCAACCATGTGATCGGGAGACGTGTTCAAATATGTCTCAGTTTTCGTACCCTGGTACTCGGGTGCAACATTCCAGACGCTTTACTAACACCCTCCCGACTTGGAGAGTCAGTCCCTTTAACCTCCTGTTTGGCCCAGTTTGCAATTTCTGCGGAAGATGAACAGGAATAGCGAGAACCAATGAGAGACTAGCTGGAAGGTGTCTGGACGGGCAAATTTAACTCTCATTTCCCACCAGGAAGAGGAATTAACCAAAGGCTCAGCGTGCCGTGCCGGAACCAGATTAGGGCCTGAAGCCATCCTGCGGTGTTGCGGCCAGCTCAAAAGAAAGCGAGTTGAAGAAAGGAGCTCAGGGGCACTGTAATTCACAAACCTGCAGAGTTATAAATGACAGCTATCGTCCAAAAATATACTGAAGTAAGGCTGCCAAGAGGACTTGAAAGCGGGGCAGAATTGCAGGAAACCGATTTCAGGAGGTAGACTGGAATTGCATTGAAAGCATAGGAAAAGAGGCAGAACGTCCACAATGATGCACTTGGCCAAAAAGGGCGTATGCGTTTTTTCCTGAATATATTCAGGAAAAAACGCATACGCCCTTTTTGGCCAACCAAGCAAGCTTGCAAAGGAAATCTGCACTACAATGAAGTCTCACTTCCCCCCGGTCAAAAGGGCCATCTGAAAAAAGTGTAAAATCCAGAAAGGCAGGACAGGCCATGGAGAACTGGGAGCCTTGTTATGCTGATGGGCGGGATGTAAATTGCCAACAGACACTCGGGAGAAGTGTATGGTGTTTCCTGAAACATCTAAAAAACAAAGCAACAGAGCCTAGGGCACTTCCACTTATGGTCCTATAGCTTAGGGAAATTAAAATCAAAAAGACACAGCCACCCCAAAGTTTGGGACGCCTCTGTTTACAAGAACCTCGTTTACAGTACAAGTTCAACATCGCAGAAAGTGAAAAATGGATAAAGAAGTTGTGGTATTTACTTACAAAGCAATATCACTCAGCAATGAAATCTATGTCATCAGGCCCTTAGCAGCACAATGAGTGGATTCAGGTATGATGATTCTAACTGAAATAAGTCACACAGAAAAAGAAACATCATAAGATATCAGTAATACACGGAATGTAAACTTGGCTACACAGGAACTGAATTACAGAACAGAACAGGGTCTCAAATTTAGAAAACCAACTTATGCTTGCTTAAGGGGAAAGGTGAGTTGGGGTGCTGCATAAAACCAGAGATTGAAATGAGCACAGATAAAGTTCCTTAAGCCAAATATGGAATAGACAAGAGCTACTCCTTGCTCAACGAAATGGACTCAACACCGCATATTAAATGCCTAAGAATGTACCTGACTAGTAAGTATCTTAAAACCTATGGATTGCTATGTCTCCGAAAGAGAATCAAGCATGTGTACAGGGGCATAAACGCAGCAGTGATAGGATTGGAGAGGTTCGGTGAGCAAATGAAGACCCTTTGAAGTCATATCGCATGGTACCCATTCCACGGGTTTCAACTACCCAGGTTTAAGGTATTCTTCCTTCAGCTAAAACATGCATGTGGAACCTAGAGTATGATCAACCATGTGATCGGGAGACGTGTTCAAATATGTCTCAGTTTTCGTACCCTGGTACTCGGGTGCAACATTCCAGACGCTTTACTAACACCCTCCCGACTTGGAGAGTCAGTCCCTTTAACCTCCTGTTTGGCCCAGTTTGCAATTTCTGCGGAAGATGAACAGGAATAGCGAGAACCAATGAGAGACTAGCTGGAGGTGTCTGGACGGGCAAATTTAACTCTCATTTCCCACCAGGAAGAGGAATTAACCAAAGGCTCAGCGTGCCGTGCCGGAACCAGATTAGGGCCTGAAGCCATCCTGCGGTGTTGCGGCCAGCTCAAAAGAAAGCGAGTTGAAGAAAGGAGCTCAGGGGCACTGTAATTCACAAACCTGCAGAGTTATAAATGACAGCTATCGTCCAAAAATATACTGAAGTAAGGCTGCCAAGAGGACTTGAAAGCGGGGCAGAATTGCAGGAAACCGATTTCAGGAGGTAGACTGGAATTGCATTGAAAGCATAGGAAAAGAGGCAGAACGTCCACAATGATGCACTTGGCCAAAAAGGGCGTATGCGTTTTTTCCTGAATATATTCAGGAAAAAACGCATACGCCCTTTTTGGCCAACCAAGCAAGCTTGCAAAGGAAATCTGCACTACAATGAAGTCTCACTTCCCCCCGGTCAAAAGGGCCATCTGAAAAAAGTGTAAAATCCAGAAAGGCAGGACAGGCCATGGAGAACTGGGAGCCTTGTTATGCTGATGGGCGGGATGTAAATTGCCAACAGACACTCGGGAGAAGTGTATGGTGTTTCCTGAAACATCTAAAAAACAAAGCAACAGAGCCTAGGGCACTTCCACTTATGGTCCTATAGCTTAGGGAAATTAAAATCAAAAAGACACAGCCACCCCAAAGTTTGGGACGCCTCTGTTTACAAGAACCTCGTTTACAGTACAAGTTCAACATCGCAGAAAGTGAAAAATGGATAAAGAAGTTGTGGTATTTACTTACAAAGCAATATCACTCAGCAATGAAATCTATGTCATCAGGCCCTTAGCAGCACAATGAGTGGATTCAGGTATGATGATTCTAACTGAAATAAGTCACACAGAAAAAGAAACATCATAAGATATCAGTAATACACGGAATGTAAACTTGGCTACACAGGAACTGAATTACAGAACAGAACAGGGTCTCAAATTTAGAAAACCAACTTATGCTTGCTTAAGGGGAAAGGTGAGTTGGGGTGCTGCATAAAACCAGAGATTGAAATGAGCACAGATAAAGTTCCTTAAGCCAAATATGGAATAGACAAGAGCTACTCCTTGCTCAACGAAATGGACTCAACACCGCATATTAAATGCCTAAGAATGTACCTGACTAGTAAGTATCTTAAAACCTATGGATTGCTATGTCTCCGAAAGAGAATCAAGCATGTGTACAGGGGCATAAACGCAGCAGTGATAGGATTGGAGAGGTTCGGTGAGCAAATGAAGACCCTATGAAGTCATATCGCATGGTACCCATTCCACGGGTTTCAACTACCCAGGTTTAAGGTATTCTTCCTTCAGCTAAAACATGCATGTGGAACCTAGAGTATGATCAACCATGTGATCGGGAGACGTGTTCAAATATGTCTCAGTTTTCGTACCCTGGTACTCGGGTGCAACATTCCAGACGCTTTACTAACACCCTCCCGACTTGGAGAGTCAGTCCCTTTAACCTCCTGTTTGGCCCAGTTTGCAATTTCTGCGGAAGATGAACAGGAATAGCGAGAACCAATGAGAGACTAGCTGGAGGTGTCTGGACGGGCAAATTTAACTCTCATTTCCCACCAGGAAGAGGAATTAACCAAAGGCTCAGCGTGCCGTGCCGGAACCAGATTAGGGCCTGAAGCCATCCTGCGGTGTTGCGGCCAGCTCAAAAGAAAGCGAGTTGAAGAAAGGAGCTCAGGGGCACTGTAATTCACAAACCTGCAGAGTTATAAATGACAGCTATCGTCCAAAAATATACTGAAGTAAGGCTGCCAAGAGGACTTGAAAGCGGGGCAGAATTGCAGGAAACCGATTTCAGGAGGTAGACTGGAATTGCATTGAAAGCATAGGAAAAGAGGCAGAACGTCCACAATGATGCACTTGGCCAAAAAGGGCGTATGCGTTTTTTCCTGAATATATTCAGGAAAAAACGCATACGCCCTTTTTGGCCAACCAAGCAAGCTTGCAAAGGAAATCTGCACTACAATGAAGTCTCACTTCCCCCCGGTCAAAAGGGCCATCTGAAAAAAGTGTAAAATCCAGAAAGGCAGGACAGGCCATGGAGAACTGGGAGCCTTGTTATGCTGATGGGCGGGATGTAAATTGCCAACAGACACTCGGGAGAAGTGTATGGTGTTTCCTGAAACATCTAAAAAACAAAGCAACAGAGCCTAGGGCACTTCCACTTATGGTCCTATAGCTTAGGGAAATTAAAATCAAAAAGACACAGCCACCCCAAAGTTTGGGACGCCTCTGTTTACAAGAACCTCGTTTACAGTACAAGTTCAACATTGCAGAAAGTGAAAAATGGATAAAGAAGTTGTGGTATTTACTTACAAAGCAATATCACTCAGCAATGAAATCTATGTCATCAGGCCCTTAGCAGCACAATGAGTGGATTCAGGTATGATGATTCTAACTGAAATAAGTCACACAGAAAAAGAAACATCATAAGATATCAGTAATACACGGAATGTAAACTTGGCTACACAGGAACTGAATTACAGAACAGAACAGGGTCTCAAATTTAGAAAACCAACTTATGCTTGCTTAAGGGGAAAGGTGAGTTGGGGTGCTGCATAAAACCAGAGATTGAAATGAGCACAGATAAAGTTCCTTAAGCCAAATATGGAATAGACAAGAGCTACTCCTTGCTCAACGAAATGGACTCAACACCGCATATTAAATGCCTAAGAATGTACCTGACTAGTAAGTATCTTAAAACCTATGGATTGCTATGTCTCCGAAAGAGAATCAAGCATGTGTACAGGGGCATAAACGCAGCAGTGATAGGATTGGAGAGGTTCGGTGAGCAAATGAAGACCCTTTGAAGTCATATTGCATGGTACCCATTCCACGGGTTTCAACTACCCAGGTTTAAGGTATTCTTCCTTCAGCTAAAACATGCATGTGGAACCTAGAGTATGATCAACCATGTGATCGGGAGACGTGTTCAAATATGTCTCAGTTTTCGTACCCTGGTACTCGGGTGCAACATTCCAGACGCTTTACTAACACCCTCCCGACTTGGAGAGTCAGTCCCTTTAACCTCCTGTTTGGCCCAGTTTGCAATTTCTGCGGAAGATGAACAGGAATAGCGAGAACCAATGAGAGACTAGCTGGAGGTGTCTGGACGGGCAAATTTAACTCTCATTTCCCACCAGGAAGAGGAATTAACCAAAGGCTCAGCGTGCCGTGCCGGAACCAGATTAGGGCCTGAAGCCATCCTGCGGTGTTGCGGCCAGCTCAAAAGAAAGCGAGTTGAAGAAAGGAGCTCAGGGGCACTGTAATTCACAAACCTGCAGAGTTATAAATGACAGCTATCGTCCAAAAATATACTGAAGTAAGGCTGCCAAGAGGACTTGAAAGCGGGGCAGAATTGCAGGAAACCGATTTCAGGAGGCAGACTGGAATTGCATTGAAAGCATAGGAAAAGAGGCAGAACGTCCACAATGATGCACTTGGCCAAAAAGGGCGTATGCGTTTTTTCCTGAATATATTCAGGAAAAAACGCATACGCCCTTTTTGGCCAACCAAGCAAGCTTGCAAAGGAAATCTGCACTACAATGAAGTCTCACTTCCCCCCCGGTCAAAAGGGCCATCTGAAAAAAGTGTAAAATCCAGAAAGGCAGGACAGGCCATGGAGAACTGGGAGCCTTGTTATGCTGATGGGCGGGATGTAAATTGCCAACAGACACTCGGGAGAAGTGTATGGTGTTTCCTGAAACATCTAAAAAACAAAGCAACAGAGCCTAGGGCACTTCCACTTATGGTCCTATAGCTTAGGGAAATTAAAATCAAAAAGACACAGCCACCCCAAAGTTTGGGACGCCTCTGTTTACAAGAACCTCGTTTACAGTACAAGTTCAACATCGCAGAAAGTGAAAAATGGATAAAGAAGTTGTGGTATTTACTTACAAAGCAATATCACTCAGCAATGAAATCTATGTCATCAGGCCCTTAGCAGCACAATGAGTGGATTCAGGTATGATGATTCTAACTGAAATAAGTCACACAGAAAAAGAAACATCATAAGATATCAGTAATACACGGAATGTAAACTTGGCTACACAGGAACTGAATTACAGAACAGAACAGGGTCTCAAATTTAGAAAACCAACTTATGCTTGCTTAAGGGGAAAGGTGAGTTGGGGTGCTGCATAAAACCAGAGATTGAAATGAACACAGATAAAGTTCCTTAAGCCAAATATGGAATAGACAAGAGCTACTCCTTGCTCAACGAAATGGACTCAACACCGCATATTAAATGCCTAAGAATGTACCTGACTAGTAAGTATCTTAAAACCTATGGATTGCTATGTCTCCGAAAGAGAATCAAGCATGTGTACAGGGGCATAAACGCAGCAGTGATAGGATTGGAGAGGTTCGGTGAGCAAATGAAGACCCTTTGAAGTCATATTGCATGGTACCCATTCCACGGGTTTCAACTACCCAGGTTTAAGGTATTCTTCCTTCAGCTAAAACATGCATGTGGAACCTAGAGTATGATCAACCATGTGATCGGGAGACGTGTTCAAATATGTCTCAGTTTTCGTACCCTGGTACTCGGGTGCAACATTCCAGACGCTTTACTAACACCCTCCCGACTTGGAGAGTCAGTCCTTTTAACCTCCTGTTTGGCCCAGTTTGCAATTTCTGCGGAAGATGAACAGGAATAGCGAGAACCAATGAGAGACTAGCTGGAGGTGTCTGGACGGGCAAATTTAACTCTCATTTCCCACCAGGAAGAGGAATTAACCAAAGGCTCAGCGTGCCGTGCCGGAACCAGATTAGGGCCTGAAGCCATCCTGCGGTGTTGCGGCCAGCTCAAAAGAAAGCGAGTTGAAGAAAGGAGCTCAGGGGCACTGTAATTCACAAACCTGCAGAGTTATAAATGACAGCTATCGTCCAAAAATATACTGAAGTAAGGCTGCCAAGAGGACTTGAAAGCGGGGCAGAATTGCAGGAAACCGATTTCAGGAGGTAGACTGGAATTGCATTGAAAGCATAGGAAAAGAGGCAGAACGTCCACAATGATGCACTTGGCCAAAAAGGGCGTATGCGTTTTTTCCTGAATATATTCAGGAAAAAACGCATACGCCCTTTTTGGCCAACCAAGCAAGCTTGCAAAGGAAATCTGCACTACAATGAAGTCTCACTTCCCCCCGGTCAAAAGGGCCATCTGAAAAAAGTGTAAAATCCAGAAAGGCAGGACAGGCCATGGAGAACTGGGAGCCTTGTTATGCTGATGGGCGGGATGTAAATTGCCAACAGACACTCGGGAGAAGTGTATGGTGTTTCCTGAAACATCTAAAAAACAAAGCAACAGAGCCTAGGGCACTTCCACTTATGGTCCTATAGCTTAGGGAAATTAAAATCAAAAAGACACAGCCACCCCAAAGTTTGGGACGCCTCTGTTTACAAGAACCTCGTTTACAGTACAAGTTCAACATCGCAGAAAGTGAAAAATGGATAAAGAAGTTGTGGTATTTACTTACAAAGCAATATCACTCAGCAATGAAATCTATGTCATCAGGCCCTTAGCAGCACAATGAGTGGATTCAGGTATGATGATTCTAACTGAAATAAGTCACACAGAAAAAGAACCATCATAAGATATCAGTAATACACGGAATGTAAACTTGGCTACACAGGAACTGAATTACAGAACAGAACAGGGTCTCAAATTTAGAAAACCAACTTATGCTTGCTTAAGGGGAAAGGTGAGTTGGGGTGCTGCATAAAACCAGAGATTGAAATGAGCACAGATAAAGTTCCTTAAGCCAAATATGGAATAGACAAGAGCTACTCCTTGCTCAACGAAATGGACTCAACACCGCATATTAAATGCCTAAGAATGTACCTGACTAGTAAGTATCTTAAAACCTATGGATTGCTATGTCTCCGAAAGAGAATCAAGCATGTGTACAGGGGCATAAACGCAGCAGTGATAGGATTGGAGAGGTTCGGTGAGCAAATGAAGACCCTTTGAAGTCATATTGCATGGTACCCATTCCACGGGTTTCAACTACCCAGGTTTAAGGTATTCTTCCTTCAGCTAAAACATGCATGTGGAACCTAGAGTATGATCAACCATGTGATCGGGAGACGTGTTCAAATATGTCTCAGTTTTCGTACCCTGGTACTCGGGTGCAACATTCCAGACGCTTTACTAACACCCTCCCGACTTGGAGAGTCAGTCCCTTTAACCTCCTGTTTGGCCCAGTTTGCAATTTCTGCGGAAGATGAACAGGAATAGCGAGAACCAATGAGAGACTAGCTGGAGGTGTCTGGACGGGCAAATTTAACTCTCATTTCCCACCAGGAAGAGGAATTAACCAAAGGCTCAGCGTGCCGTGCCGGAACCAGATTAGGGCCTGAAGCCATCCTGCGGTGTTGCGGCCAGCTCAAAAGAAAGCGAGTTGAAGAAAGGAGCTCAGGGGCACTGTAATTCACAAACCTGCAGAGTTATAAATGACAGCTATCGTCCAAAAATATACTGAAGTAAGGCTGCCAAGAGGACTTGAAAGCGGGGCAGAATTGCAGGAAACCGATTTCAGGAGGTAGACTGGAATTGCATTGAAAGCATAGGAAAAGAGGCAGAACGTCCACAATGATGCACTTGGCCAAAAAGGGCGTATGCGTTTTTTCCTGAATATATTCAGGAAAAAACGCATACGCCCTTTTTGGCCAACCAAGCAAGCTTGCAAAGGAAATCTGCACTACAATGAAGTCTCACTTCCCCCCGGTCAAAAGCGCCATCTGAAAAAAGTGTAAAATCCAGAAAGGCAGGACAGGCCATGGAGAACTGGGAGCCTTGTTATGCTGATGGGCGGGATGTAAATTGCCAACAGACACTCGGGAGAAGTGTATGGTGTTTCCTGAAACATCTAAAAAACAAAGCAACAGAGCCTAGGGCACTTCCACTTATGGTCCTATAGCTTAGGGAAATTAAAATCAAAAAGACACAGCCACCCCAAAGTTTGGGACGCCTCTGTTTACAAGAACCTCGTTTACAGTACAAGTTCAACATCGCAGAAAGTGAAAAATGGATAAAGAAGTTGTGGTATTTACTTACAAAGCAATATCACTCAGCAATGAAATCTATGTCATCAGGCCCTTAGCAGCACAATGAGTGGATTCAGGTATGATGATTCTAACTGAAATAAGTCACACAGAAAAAGAAACATCATAAGATATCAGTAATACACGGAATGTAAACTTGGCTACACAGGAACTGAATTACAGAACAGAACAGGGTCTCAAATTTAGAAAACCAACTTATGCTTGCTTAAGGGGAAAGGTGAGTTGGGGTGCTGCATAAAACCAGAGATTGAAATGAGCACAGATAAAGTTCCTTAAGCCAAATATGGAATAGACAAGAGCTACTCCTTGCTCAACGAAATGGACTCAACACCGCATATTAAATGCCTAAGAATGTACCTGACTAGTAAGTATCTTAAAACCTATGGATTGCTATGTCTCCGAAAGAGAATCAAGCATGTGTACAGGGGCATAAACGCAGCAGTGATAGGATTGGAGAGGTTCGGTGAGCAAATGAAGACCCTTTGAAGTCATATAGCATGGTACCCATTCCACGGGTTTCAACTACCCAGGTTTAAGGTATTCTTCCTTCAGCTAAAACATGCATGTGGAACCTAGAGTATGATCAACCATGTGATCGGGAGACGTGTTCAAATATGTCTCAGTTTTCGTACCCTGGTACTCGGGTGCAACATTCCAGACGCTTTACTAACACCCTCCCGCCTTGGAGAGTCAGTCCCTTTAACCTCCTGTTTGGCCCAGTTTGCAATTTCTGCGGAAGATGAACAGGAATAGCGAGAACCAATGAGAGACTAGCTGGAGGTGTCTGGACGGGCAAATTTAACTCTCATTTCCCACCAGGAAGAGGAATTAACCAAAGGCTCAGCGTGCCGTGCCGGAACCAGATTAGGGCCTGAAGCCATCCTGCGGTGTTGCGGCCAGCTCAAAAGAAAGCGAGTTGAAGAAAGGAGCTCAGGGGCACTGTAATTCACAAACCTGCAGAGTTATAAATGACAGCTATCGTCCAAAAATATACTGAAGTAAGGCTGCCAAGAGGACTTGAAAGCGGGGCAGAATTGCAGGAAACCGATTTCAGGAGGCAGACTGGAATTGCATTGAAAGCATAGGAAAAGAGGCAGAACGTCCACAATGATGCACTTGGCCAAAAAGGGCGTATGCGTTTTTTCCTGAATATATTCAGGAAAAAACGCATACGCCCTTTTTGGCCAACCAAGCAAGCTTGCAAAGGAAATCTGCACTACAATGAAGTCTCACTTCCCCCCGGTCAAAAGGGCCATCTGAAAAAAGTGTAAAATCCAGAAAGGCAGGACAGGCCATGGAGAACTGGGAGCCTTGTTATGCTGATGGGCGGGATGTAAATTGCCAACAGACACTCGGGAGAAGTGTATGGTGTTTCCTGAAACATCTAAAAAACAAAGCAACAGAGCCTAGGGCACTTCCACTTATGGTCCTATAGCTTAGGGAAATTAAAATCAAAAAGACACAGCCACCCCAAAGTTTGGGACGCCTCTGTTTACAAGAACCTCGTTTACCGTACAAGTTCAACATCGCAGAAAGTGAAAAATGGATAAAGAAGTTGTGGTATTTACTTACAAAGCAATATCACTCAGCAATGAAATCTATGTCATCAGGCCCTTAGCAGCACAATGAGTGGATTCAGGTATGATGATTCTAACTGAAATAAGTCACACAGAAAAAGAAACATCATAAGATATCAGTAATACACGGAATGTAAACTTGGCTACACAGGAACTGAATTACAGAACAGAACAGGGTCTCAAATTTAGAAAACCAACTTATGCTTGCTTAAGGGGAAAGGTGAGTTGGGGTGCTGCATAAAACCAGAGATTGAAATGAGCACAGATAAAGTTCCTTAAGCCAAATATGGAATAGACAAGAGCTACTCCTTGCTCAACGAAATGGACTCAACACCGCATATTAAATGCCTAAGAATGTACCTGACTAGTAAGTATCTTAAAACCTATGGATTGCTATGTCTCCGAAAGAGAATCAAGCATGTGTACAGGGGCATAAACGCAGCAGTGATAGGATTGGAGAGGTTCGGTGAGCAAATGAAGACCCTTTGAAGTCATATTGCATGGTACCCATTCCACGGGTTTCAACTACCCAGGTTTAAGGTATTCTTCCTTCAGCTAAAACATGCATGTGGAACCTAGAGTATGATCAACCATGTGATCGGGAGACGTGTTCAAATATGTCTCAGTTTTCGTACCCTGGTACTCGGGTGCAACATTCCAGACGCTTTACTAACACCCTCCCGCCTTGGAGAGTCAGTCCCTTTAACCTCCTGTTTGGCCCAGTTTGCAATTTCTGCGGAAGATGAACAGGAATAGCGAGAACCAATGAGAGACTAGCTGGAAGGTGTCTGGACGGGCAAATTTAACTCTCATTTCCCACCAGGAAGAGGAATTAACCAAAGGCTCAGCGTGCCGTGCCGGAACCAGATTAGGGCCTGAAGCCATCCTGCGGTGTTGCGGCCAGCTCAAAAGAAAGCGAGTTGAAGAAAGGAGCTCAGGGGCACTGTAATTCACAAACCTGCAGAGTTATAAATGACAGCTATCGTCCAAAAATATACTGAAGTAAGGCTGCCAAGAGGACTTGAAAGCGGGGCAGAATTGCAGGAAACCGATTTCAGGAGGCAGACTGGAATTGCATTGAAAGCATAGGAAAAGAGGCAGAACGTCCACAATGATGCACTTGGCCAAAAAGGGCGTATGCGTTTTTTCCTGAATATATTCAGGAAAAAACGCATACGCCCTTTTTGGCCAACCAAGCAAGCTTGCAAAGGAAATCTGCACTACAATGAAGTCTCACTTCCCCCCGGTCAAAAGGGCCATCTGAAAAAAGTGTAAAATCCAGAAAGGCAGGACAGGCCATGGAGAACTGGGAGCCTTGTTATGCTGATGGGCGGGATGTAAATTGCCAACAGACACTCGGGAGAAGTGTATGGTGTTTCCTGAAACATCTAAAAAACAAAGCGACAGAGCCTAGGGCACTTCCACTTATGGTCCTATAGCTTAGGGAAATTAAAATCAAAAAGACACAGCCACCCCAAAGTTTGGGACGCCTCTGTTTACAAGAACCTCGTTTACCGTACAAGTTCAACATCGCAGAAAGTGAAAAATGGATAAAGAAGTTGTGGTATTTACTTACAAAGCAATATCACTCAGCAATGAAATCTATGTCATCAGGCCCTTAGCAGCACAATGAGTGGATTCAGGTATGATGATTCTAACTGAAATAAGTCACACAGAAAAAGAACCATCATAAGATATCAGTAATACACGGAATGTAAACTTGGCTACACAGGAACTGAATTACAGAACAGAACAGGGTCTCAAATTTAGAAAACCAACTTATGCTTGCTTAAGGGGAAAGGTGAGTTGGGGTGCTGCATAAAACCAGAGATTGAAATGAGCACAGATAAAGTTCCTTAAGCCAAATATGGAATAGACAAGAGCTACTCCTTGCTCAACGAAATGGACTCAACACCGCATATTAAATGCCTAAGAATGTACCTGACTAGTAAGTATCTTAAAACCTATGGATTGCTATGTCTCCGAAAGAGAATCAAGCATGTGTACAGGGGCATAAACGCAGCAGTGATAGGATTGGAGAGGTTCGGTGAGCAAATGAAGACCCTTTGAAGTCATATTGCATGGTACCCATTCCACGGGTTTCAACTACCCAGGTTTAAGGTATTCTTCCTTCAGCTAAAACATGCATGTGGAACCTAGAGTATGATCAACCATGTGATCGGGAGACGTGTTCAAATATGTCTCAGTTTTCGTACCCTGGTACTCGGGTGCAACATTCCAGACGCTTTACTAACACCCTCCCGACTTGGAGAGTCAGTCCCTTTAACCTCCTGTTTGGCCCAGTTTGCAATTTCTGCGGAAGATGAACAGGAATAGCGAGAACCAATGAGAGACTAGCTGGAAGGTGTCTGGACGGGCAAATTTAACTCTCATTTCCCACCAGGAAGAGGAATTAACCAAAGGCTCAGCGTGCCGTGCCGGAACCAGATTAGGGCCTGAAGCCATCCTGCGGTGTTGCGGCCAGGTCACAAGAAAGCGAGTTGAAGAAAGGAGCTCAGGGGCACTGTAATTCACAAACCTGCAGAGTTATAAATGACAGCTATCGTCCAAAAATATACTGAAGTAAGGCTGCCAAGAGGACTTGAAAGCGGGGCAGAATTGCAGGAAACCGATTTCAGGAGGCAGACTGGAATTGCATTGAAAGCATAGGAAAAGAGGCAGAACGTCCACAATGATGCACTTGGCCAAAAAGGGCGTATGCGTTTTTTCCTGAATATATTCAGGAAAAAACGCATACGCCCTTTTTGGCCAACCAAGCAAGCTTGCAAAGGAAATCTGCACTACAATGAAGTCTCACTTCCCCCCGGTCAAAAGGGCCATCTGAAAAAAGTGTAAAATCCAGAAAGGCAGGACAGGCCATGGAGAACTGGGAGCCTTGTTATGCTGATGGGCGGGATGTAAATTGCCAACAGACACTCGGGAGAAGTGTATGGTGTTTCCTGAAACATCTAAAAAACAAAGCAACAGAGCCTAGGGCACTTCCACTTATGGTCCTATAGCTTAGGGAAATTAAAATCAAAAAGACACAGCCACCCCAAAGTTTGGGACGCCTCTGTTTACAAGAACCTCGTTTACCGTACAAGTTCAACATCGCAGAAAGTGAAAAATGGATAAAGAAGTTGTGGTATTTACTTACAAAGCAATATCACTCAGCAATGAAATCTATGTCATCAGGCCCTTAGCAGCACAATGAGTGGATTCAGGTATGATGATTCTAACTGAAATAAGTCACACAGAAAAAGAACCATCATAAGATATCAGTAATACACGGAATGTAAACTTGGCTACACAGGAACTGAATTACAGAACAGAACAGGGTCTCAAATTTAGAAAACCAACTTATGCTTGCTTAAGGGGAAAGGTGAGTTGGGGTGCTGCATAAAACCAGAGATTGAAATGAGCACAGATAAAGTTCCTTAAGCCAAATATGGAATAGACAAGAGCTACTCCTTGCTCAACGAAATGGACTCAACACCGCATATTAAATGCCTAAGAATGTACCTGACTAGTAAGTATCTTAAAACCTATGGATTGCTATGTCTCCGAAAGAGAATCAAGCATGTGTACAGGGGCATAAACGCAGCAGTGATAGGATTGGAGAGGTTCGGTGAGCAAATGAAGACCCTTTGAAGTCATATTGCATGGTACCCATTCCACGGGTTTCAACTACCCAGGTTTAAGGTATTCTTCCTTCAGCTAAAACATGCATGTGGAACCTAGAGTATGATCAACCATGTGATCGGGAGACGTGTTCAAATATGTCTCAGTTTTCGTACCCTGGTACTCGGGTGCAACATTCCAGACGCTTTACTAACACCCTCCCGACTTGGAGAGTCAGTCCCTTTAACCTCCTGTTTGGCCCAGTTTGCAATTTCTGCGGAAGATGAACAGGAATAGCGAGAACCAATGAGAGACTAGCTGGAAGGTGTCTGGACGGGCAAATTTAACTCTCATTTCCCACCAGGAAGAGGAATTAACCAAAGGCTCAGCGTGCCGTGCCGGAACCAGATTAGGGCCTGAAGCCATCCTGCGGTGTTGCGGCCAGGTCACAAGAAAGCGAGTTGAAGAAAGGAGCTCAGGGGCACTGTAATTCACAAACCTGCAGAGTTATAAATGACAGCTATCGTCCAAAAATATACTGAAGTAAGGCTGCCAAGAGGACTTGAAAGCGGGGCAGAATTGCAGGAAACCGATTTCAGGAGGCAGACTGGAATTGCATTGAAAGCATAGGAAAAGAGGCAGAACGTCCACAATGATGCACTTGGCCAAAAAGGGCGTATGCGTTTTTTCCTGAATATATTCAGGAAAAAACGCATACGCCCTTTTTGGCCAACCAAGCAAGCTTGCAAAGGAAATCTGCACTACAATGAAGTCTCACTTCCCCCCGGTCAAAAGGGCCATCTGAAAAAAGTGTAAAATCCAGAAAGGCAGGACAGGCCATGGAGAACTGGGAGCCTTGTTATGCTGATGGGCGGGATGTAAATTGCCAACAGACACTCGGGAGAAGTGTATGGTGTTTCCTGAAACATCTAAAAAACAAAGCAACAGAGCCTAGGGCACTTCCACTTATGGTCCTATAGCTTAGGGAAATTAAAATCAAAAAGACACAGCCACCCCAAAGTTTGGGACGCCTCTGTTTACAAGAACCTCGTTTACCGTACAAGTTCAACATCGCAGAAAGTGAAAAATGGATAAAGAAGTTGTGGTATTTACTTACAAAGCAATATCACTCAGCAATGAAATCTATGTCATCAGGCCCTTAGCAGCACAATGAGTGGATTCAGGTATGATGATTCTAACTGAAATAAGTCACACAGAAAAAGAAACATCATAAGATATCAGTAATACACGGAATGTAAACTTGGCTACACAGGAACTGAATTACAGAACAGAACAGGGTCTCAAATTTAGAAAACCAACTTATGCTTGCTTAAGGGGAAAGGTGAGTTGGGGTGCTGCATAAAACCAGAGATTGAAATGAGCACAGATAAAGTTCCTTAAGCCAAATATGGAATAGACAAGAGCTACTGCTTGCTCAACGAAATGGACTCAACACCGCATATTAAATGCCTAAGAATGTACCTGACTAGTAAGTATCTTAAAACCTATGGATTGCTATGTCTCCGAAAGAGAATCAAGCATGTGTACAGGGGCATAAACGCAGCAGTGATAGGATTGGAGAGGTTCGGTGAGCAAATGAAGACCCTTTGAAGTCATATTGCATGGTACCCATTCCACGGGTTTCAACTACCCAGGTTTAAGGTATTCTTCCTTCAGCTAAAACATGCATGTGGAACCTAGAGTATGATCAACCATGTGATCGGGAGACGTGTTCAAATATGTCTCAGTTTTCGTACCCTGGTACTCGGGTGCAACATTCCAGACGCTTTACTAACACCCTCCCGACTTGGAGAGTCAGTCCCTTTAACCTCCTGTTTGGCCCAGTTTGCAATTTCTGCGGAAGATGAACAGGAATAGCGAGAACCAATGAGAGACTAGCTGGAGGTGTCTGGACGGGCAAATTTAACTCTCATTTCCCACCAGGAAGAGGAATTAACCAAAGGCTCAGCGTGCCGTGCCGGAACCAGATTAGGGCCTGAAGCCATCCTGCGGTGTTGCGGCCAGCTCAAAAGAAAGCGAGTTGAAGAAAGGAGCTCAGGGGCACTGTAATTCACAAACCTGCAGAGTTATAAATGACAGCTATCGTCCAAAAATATACTGAAGTAAGGCTGCCAAGAGGACTTGAAAGCGGGGCAGAATTGCAGGAAACCGATTTCAGGAGGTAGACTGGAATTGCATTGAAAGCATAGGAAAAGAGGCAGAACGTCCACAATGATGCACTTGGCCAAAAAGGGCGTATGCGTTTTTTCCTGAATATATTCAGGAAAAAACGCATACGCCCTTTTTGGCCAACCAAGCAAGCTTGCAAAGGAAATCTACACTACAATGAAGTCTCACTTCCCCCCGGTCAAAAGGGCCATCTGAAAAAAGTGTAAAATCCAGAAAGGCAGGACAGGCCATGGAGAACTGGGAGCCTTGTTATGCTGATGGGCGGGATGTAAATTGCCAACAGACACTCGGGAGAAGTGTATGGTGTTTCCTGAAACATCTAAAAAACAAAGCAACAGAGCCTAGGGCACTTCCACTTATGGTCCTATAGCTTAGGGAAATTAAAATCAAAAAGACACAGCCACCCCAAAGTTTGGGACGCCTCTGTTTACAAGAACCTCGTTTACAGTACAAGTTCAACATCGCAGAAAGTGAAAAATGGATAAAGAAGTTGTGGTATTTACTTACAAAGCAATATCACTCAGCAATGAAATCTATGTCATCAGGCCCTTAGCAGCACAATGAGTGGATTCAGGTATGATGATTCTAACTGAAATAAGTCACACAGAAAAAGAAACATCATAAGATATCAGTAATACACGGAATGTAAACTTGGCTACACAGGAACTGAATTACAGAACAGAACAGGGTCTCAAATTTAGAAAACCAACTTATGCTTGCTTAAGGGGAAAGGTGAGTTGGGGTGCTGCATAAAACCAGAGATTGAAATGAGCACAGATAAAGTTCCTTAAGCCAAATATGGAATAGACAAGAGCTACTCCTTGCTCAACGAAATGGACTCAACACCGCATATTAAATGCCTAAGAATGTACCTGACTAGTAAGTATCTTAAAACCTATGGATTGCTATGTCTCCGAAAGAGAATCAAGCATGTGTACAGGGGCATAAACGCAGCAGTGATAGGATTGGAGAGGTTCGGTGAGCAAATGAAGACCCTTTGAAGTCATATTGCATGGTACCCATTCCACGGGTTTCAACTACCCAGGTTTAAGGTATTCTTCCTTCAGCTAAAACATGCATGTGGAACCTAGAGTATGATCAACCATGTGATCGGGAGACGTGTTCAAATATGTCTCAGTTTTCGTACCCTGGTACTCGGGTGCAACATTCCAGACGCTTTACTAACACCCTCCCGCCTTGGAGAGTCAGTCCCTTTAACCTCCTGTTTGGCCCAGTTTGCAATTTCTGCGGAAGATGAACAGGAATAGCGAGAACCAATGAGAGACTAGCTGGAGGTGTCTGGACGGGCAAATTTAACTCTCATTTCCCACCAGGAAGAGGAATTAACCAAAGGCTCAGCGTGCCGTGCCGGAACCAGATTAGGGCCTGAAGCCATCCTGCGGTGTTGCGGCCAGCTCAAAAGAAAGCGAGTTGAAGAAAGGAGCTCAGGGGCACTGTAATTCACAAACCTGCAGAGTTATAAATGACAGCTATCGTCCAAAAATATACTGAAGTAAGGCTGCCAAGAGGACTTGAAAGCGGGGCAGAATTGCAGGAAACCGATTTCAGGAGGTAGACTGGAATTGCATTGAAAGCATAGGAAAAGAGGCAGAACGTCCACAATGATGCACTTGGCCAAAAAGGGCGTATGCGTTTTTTCCTGAATATATTCAGGAAAAAACGCATACGCCCTTTTTGGCCAACCAAGCAAGCTTGCAAAGGAAATCTGCACTACAATGAAGTCTCACTTCCCCCCGGTCAAAAGGGCCATCTGAAAAAAGTGTAAAATCCAGAAAGGCAGGACAGGCCATGGAGAACTGGGAGCCTTGTTATGCTGATGGGCGGGATGTAAATTGCCAACAGACACTCGGGAGAAGTGTATGGTGTTTCCTGAAACATCTAAAAAACAAAGCAACAGAGCCTAGGGCACTTCCACTTATGGTCCTATAGCTTAGGGAAATTAAAATCAAAAAGACACAGCCACCCCAAAGTTTGGGACGCCTCTGTTTACAAGAACCTCGTTTACCGTACAAGTTCAACATCGCAGAAAGTGAAAAATGGATAAAGAAGTTGTGGTATTTACTTACAAAGCAATATCACTCAGCAATGAAATCTATGTCATCAGGCCCTTAGCAGCACAATGAGTGGATTCAGGTATGATGATTCTAACTGAAATAAGTCACACAGAAAAAGAAACATCATAAGATATCAGTAATACACGGAATGTAAACTTGGCTACACAGGAACTGAATTACAGAACAGAACAGGGTCTCAAATTTAGAAAACCAACTTATGCTTGCTTAAGGGGAAAGGTGAGTTGGGGTGCTGCATAAAACCAGAGATTGAAATGAGCACAGATAAAGTTCCTTAAGCCAAATATGGAATAGACAAGAGCTACTCCTTGCTCAACGAAATGGACTCAACACCGCATATTAAATGCCTAAGAATGTACCTGACTAGTAAGTATCTTAAAACCTATGGATTGCTATGTCTCCGAAAGAGAATCAAGCATGTGTACAGGGGCATAAACGCAGCAGTGATAGGATTGGAGAGGTTCGGTGAGCAAATGAAGACCCTTTGAAGTCATATTGCATGGTACCCATTCCACGGGTTTCAACTACCCAGGTTTAAGGTATTCTTCCTTCAGCTAAAACATGCATGTGGAACCTAGAGTATGATCAACCATGTGATCGGGAGACGTGTTCAAATATGTCTCAGTTTTCGTACCCTGGTACTCGGGTGCAACATTCCAGACGCTTTACTAACACCCTCCCAACTTGGAGAGTCAGTCCCTTTAACCTCCTGTTTGGCCCAGTTTGCAATTTCTGCGGAAGATGAACAGGAATAGCGAGAACCAATGAGAGACTAGCTGGAAGGTGTCTGGACGGGCAAATTTAACTCTCATTTCCCACCAGGAAGAGGAATTAACCAAAGGCTCAGCGTGCCGTGCCGGAACCAGATTAGGGCCTGAAGCCATCCTGCGGTGTTGCGGCCAGCTCAAAAGAAAGCGAGTTGAAGAAAGGAGCTCAGGGGCACTGTAATTCACAAACCTGCAGAGTTATAAATGACAGCTATCGTCCAAAAATATACTGAAGTAAGGCTGCCAAGAGGACTTGAAAGCGGGGCAGAATTGCAGGAAACCGATTTCAGGAGGCAGACTGGAATTGCATTGAAAGCATAGGAAAAGAGGCAGAACGTCCACAATGATGCACTTGGCCAAAAAGGGCGTATGCGTTTTTTCCTGAATATATTCAGGAAAAAACGCATACGCCCTTTTTGGCCAACCAAGCAAGCTTGCAAAGGAAATCTGCACTACAATGAAGTCTCACTTCCCCCCGGTCAAAAGGGCCATCTGAAAAAAGTGTAAAATCCAGAAAGGCAGGACAGGCCATGGAGAACTGGGAGCCTTGTTATGCTGATGGGCGGGATGTAAATTGCCAACAGACACTCGGGAGAAGTGTATGGTGTTTCCTGAAACATCTAAAAAACAAAGCAACAGAGCCTAGGGCACTTCCACTTATGGTCCTATAGCTTAGGGAAATTAAAATCAAAAAGACACAGCCACCCCAAAGTTTGGGACGCCTCTGTTTACAAGAACCTCGTTTACAGTACAAGTTCAACATCGCAGAAAGTGAAAAATGGATAAAGAAGTTGTGGTATTTACTTACAAAGCAATATCACTCAGCAATGAAATCTATGTCATCAGGCCCTTAGCAGCACAATGAGTGGATTCAGGTATGATGATTCTAACTGAAATAAGTCACACAGAAAAAGAAACATCATAAGATATCAGTAATACACGGAATGTAAACTTGGCTACACAGGAACTGAATTACAGAACAGAACAGGGTCTCAAATTTAGAAAACCAACTTATGCTTGCTTAAGGGGAAAGGTGAGTTGGGGTGCTGCATAAAACCAGAGATTGAAATGAGCACAGATAAAGTTCCTTAAGCCAAATATGGAATAGACAAGAGCTACTCCTTGCTCAACGAAATGGACTCAACACCGCATATTAAATGCCTAAGAATGTACCTGACTAGTAAGTATCTTAAAACCTATGGATTGCTATGTCTCCGAAAGAGAATCAAGCATGTGTACAGGGGCATAAACGCAGCAGTGATAGGATTGGAGAGGTTCGGTGAGCAAATGAAGACCCTTTGAAGTCATATTGCATGGTACCCATTCCACGGGTTTCAACTACCCAGGTTTAAGGTATTCTTCCTTCAGCTAAAACATGCATGTGGAACCTAGAGTATGATCAACCATGTGATCGGGAGACGTGTTCAAATATGTCTCAGTTTTCGTACCCTGGTACTCGGGTGCAACATTCCAGACGCTTTACTAACACCCTCCCGACTTGGAGAGTCAGTCCCTTTAACTTCCTGTTTGGCCCAGTTTGCAATTTCTGCGGAAGATGAACAGGAATAGCGAGAACCAATGAGAGACTAGCTGGAAGGTGTCTGGACGGGCAAATTTAACTCTCATTTCCCACCAGGAAGAGGAATTAACCAAAGGCTCAGCGTGCCGTGCCGGAACCAGATTAGGGCCTGAAGCCATCCTGCGGTGTTGCGGCCAGCTCAAAAGAAAGCGAGTTGAAGAAAGGAGCTCAGGGGCACTGTAATTCACAAACCTGCAGAGTTATAAATGACAGCTATCGTCCAAAAATATACTGAAGTAAGGCTGCCAAGAGGACTTGAAAGCGGGGCAGAATTGCAGGAAACCGATTTCAGGAGGCAGACTGGAATTGCATTGAAAGCATAGGAAAAGAGGCAGAACGTCCACAATGATGCACTTGGCCAAAAAGGGCGTATGCGTTTTTTCCTGAATATATTCAGGAAAAAACGCATACGCCCTTTTTGGCCAACCAAGCAAGCTTGCAAAGGAAATCTGCACTACAATGAAGTCTCACTTCCCCCCGGTCAAAAGGGCCATCTGAAAAAAGTGTAAAATCCAGAAAGGCAGGACAGGCCATGGAGAACTGGGAGCCTTGTTATGCTGATGGGCGGGATGTAAATTGCCAACAGACACTCGGGAGAAGTGTATGGTGTTTCCTGAAACATCTAAAAAACAAAGCAACAGAGCCTAGGGCACTTCCACTTATGGTCCTATAGCTTAGGGAAATTAAAATCAAAAAGACACAGCCACCCCAAAGTTTGGGACGCCTCTGTTTACAAGAACCTCGTTTACCGTACAAGTTCAACATCGCAGAAAGTGAAAAATGGATAAAGAAGTTGTGGTATTTACTTACAAAGCAATATCACTCAGCAATGAAATCTATGTCATCAGGCCCTTAGCAGCACAATGAGTGGATTCAGGTATGATGATTCTAACTGAAATAAGTCACACAGAAAAAGAAACATCATAAGATATCAGTAATACACGGAATGTAAACTTGGCTACACAGGAACTGAATTACAGAACAGAACAGGGTCTCAAATTTAGAAAACCAACTTATGCTTGCTTAAGGGGAAAGGTGAGTTGGGGTGCTGCATAAAACCAGAGATTGAAATGAGCACAGATAAAGTTCCTTAAGCCAAATATGGAATAGACAAGAGCTACTCCTTGCTCAACGAAATGGACTCAACACCGCATATTAAATGCCTAAGAATGTACCTGACTAGTAAGTATCTTAAAACCTATGGATTGCTATGTCTCTGAAAGAGAATCAAGCATGTGTACAGGGGCATAAACGCAGCAGTGATAGGATTGGAGAGGTTCGGTGAGCAAATGAAGACCCTTTGAAGTCATATTGCATGGTACCCATTCCACGGGTTTCAACTACCCAGGTTTAAGGTATTCTTCCTTCAGCTAAAACATGCATGTGGAACCTAGAGTATGATCAACCATGTGATCGGGAGACGTGTTCAAATATGTCTCAGTTTTCGTACCCTGGTACTCGGGTGCAACATTCCAGACGCTTTACTAACACCCTCCCGACTTGGAGAGTCAGTCCCTTTAACCTCCTGTTTGGCCCAGTTTGCAATTTCTGCGGAAGATGAACAGGAATAGCGAGAACCAATGAGAGACTAGCTGGAAGGTGTCTGGACGGGCAAATTTAACTCTCATTTCCCACCAGGAAGAGGAATTAACCAAAGGCTCAGCGTGCCGTGCCGGAACCAGATTAGGGCCTGAAGCCATCCTGCGGTGTTGCGGCCAGGTCACAAGAAAGCGAGTTGAAGAAAGGAGCTCAGAGGCACTGTAATTCACAAACCTGCAGAGTTATAAATGACAGCTATCGTCCAAAAATATACTGAAGTAAGGCTGCCAAGAGGACTTGAAAGCGGGGCAGAATTGCAGGAAACCGATTTCAGGAGGCAGACTGGAATTGCATTGAAAGCATAGGAAAAGAGGCAGAACGTCCACAATGATGCACTTGGCCAAAAAGGGCGTATGCGTTTTTTCCTGAATATATTCAGGAAAAAACGCATACGCCCTTTTTGGCCAACCAAGCAAGCTTGCAAAGGAAATCTGCACTACAATGAAGTCTCACTTCCCCCCGGTCAAAAGGGCCATCTGAAAAAAGTGTAAAATCCAGAAAGGCAGGACAGGCCATGGAGAACTGGGAGCCTTGTTATGCTGATGGGCGGGATGTAAATTGCCAACAGACACTCGGGAGAAGTGTATGGTGTTTCCTGAAACATCTAAAAAACAAAGCAACAGAGCCTAGGGCACTTCCACTTATGGTCCTATAGCTTAGGGAAATTAAAATCAAAAAGACACAGCCACCCCAAAGTTTGGGACGCCTCTGTTTACAAGAACCTCGTTTACCGTACAAGTTCAACATCGCAGAAAGTGAAAAATGGATAAAGAAGTTGTGGTATTTACTTACAAAGCAATATCACTCAGCAATGAAATCTATGTCATCAGGCCCTTAGCAGCACAATGAGTGGATTCAGGTATGATGATTCTAACTGAAATAAGTCACACAGAAAAAGAAACATCATAAGATATCAGTAATACACGGAATGTAAACTTGGCTACACAGGAACTGAATTACAGAACAGAACAGGGTCTCAAATTTAGAAAACCAACTTATGCTTGCTTAAGGGGAAAGGTGAGTTGGGGTGCTGCATAAAACCAGAGATTGAAATGAGCACAGATAAAGTTCCTTAAGCCAAATATGGAATAGACAAGAGCTACTCCTTGCTCAACGAAATGGACTCAACACCGCATATTAAATGCCTAAGAATGTACCTGACTAGTAAGTATCTTAAAACCTATGGATTGCTATGTCTCCGAAAGAGAATCAAGCATGTGTACAGGGGCATAAACGCAGCAGTGATAGGATTGGAGAGGTTCGGTGAGCAAATGAAGACCCTTTGAAGTCATATTGCATGGTACCCATTCCACGGGTTTCAACTACCCAGGTTTAAGGTATTCTTCCTTCAGCTAAAACATGCATGTGGAACCTAGAGTATGATCAACCATGTGATCGGGAGACGTGTTCAAATATGTCTCAGTTTTCGTACCCTGGTACTCGGGTGCAACATTCCAGACGCTTTACTAACACCCTCCCGACTTGGAGAGTCAGTCCCTTTAACTTCCTGTTTGGCCCAGTTTGCAATTTCTGCGGAAGATGAACAGGAATAGCGAGAACCAATGAGAGACTAGCTGGAAGGTGTCTGGACGGGCAAATTTAACTCTCATTTCCCACCAGGAAGAGGAATTAACCAAAGGCTCAGCGTGCCGTGCCGGAACCAGATTAGGGCCTGAAGCCATCCTGCGGTGTTGCGGCCAGCTCAAAAGAAAGCGAGTTGAAGAAAGGAGCTCAGGGGCACTGTAATTCACAAACCTGCAGAGTTATAAATGACAGCTATCGTCCAAAAATATACTGAAGTAAGGCTGCCAAGAGGACTTGAAAGCGGGGCAGAATTGCAGGAAACCGATTTCAGGAGGCAGACTGGAATTGCATTGAAAGCATAGGAAAAGAGGCAGAACGTCCACAATGATGCACTTGGCCAAAAAGGGCGTATGCGTTTTTTCCTGAATATATTCAGGAAAAAACGCATACGCCCTTTTTGGCCAACCAAGCAAGCTTGCAAAGGAAATCTGCACTACAATGAAGTCTCACTTCCCCCCGGTCAAAAGGGCCATCTGAAAAAAGTGTAAAATCCAGAAAGGCAGGACAGGCCATGGAGAACTGGGAGCCTTGTTATGCTGATGGGCGGGATGTAAATTGCCAACAGACACTCGGGAGAAGTGTATGGTGTTTCCTGAAACATCTAAAAAACAAAGCAACAGAGCCTAGGGCACTTCCACTTATGGTCCTATAGCTTAGGGAAATTAAAATCAAAAAGACACAGCCACCCCAAAGTTTGGGACGCCTCTGTTTACAAGAACCTCGTTTACCGTACAAGTTCAACATCGCAGAAAGTGAAAAATGGATAAAGAAGTTGTGGTATTTACTTACAAAGCAATATCACTCAGCAATGAAATCTATGTCATCAGGCCCTTAGCAGCACAATGAGTGGATTCAGGTATGATGATTCTAACTGAAATAAGTCACACAGAAAAAGAAACATCATAAGATATCAGTAATACACGGAATGTAAACTTGGCTACACAGGAACTGAATTACAGAACAGAACAGGGTCTCAAATTTAGAAAACCAACTTATGCTTGCTTAAGGGGAAAGGTGAGTTGGGGTGCTGCATAAAACCAGAGATTGAAATGAGCACAGATAAAGTTCCTTAAGCCAAATATGGAATAGACAAGAGCTACTCCTTGCTCAACGAAATGGACTCAACACCGCATATTAAATGCCTAAGAATGTACCTGACTAGTAAGTATCTTAAAACCTATGGATTGCTATGTCTCTGAAAGAGAATCAAGCATGTGTACAGGGGCATAAACGCAGCAGTGATAGGATTGGAGAGGTTCGGTGAGCAAATGAAGACCCTTTGAAGTCATATTGCATGGTACCCATTCCACGGGTTTCAACTACCCAGGTTTAAGGTATTCTTCCTTCAGCTAAAACATGCATGTGGAACCTAGAGTATGATCAACCATGTGATCGGGAGACGTGTTCAAATATGTCTCAGTTTTCGTACCCTGGTACTCGGGTGCAACATTCCAGACGCTTTACTAACACCCTCCCGACTTGGAGAGTCAGTCCCTTTAACCTCCTGTTTGGCCCAGTTTGCAATTTCTGCGGAAGATGAACAGGAATAGCGAGAACCAATGAGAGACTAGCTGGAAGGTGTCTGGACGGGCAAATTTAACTCTCATTTCCCACCAGGAAGAGGAATTAACCAAAGGCTCAGCGTGCCGTGCCGGAACCAGATTAGGGCCTGAAGCCATCCTGCGGTGTTGCGGCCAGGTCACAAGAAAGCGAGTTGAAGAAAGGAGCTCAGAGGCACTGTAATTCACAAACCTGCAGAGTTATAAATGACAGCTATCGTCCAAAAATATACTGAAGTAAGGCTGCCAAGAGGACTTGAAAGCGGGGCAGAATTGCAGGAAACCGATTTCAGGAGGCAGACTGGAATTGCATTGAAAGCATAGGAAAAGAGGCAGAACGTCCACAATGATGCACTTGGCCAAAAAGGGCGTATGCGTTTTTTCCTGAATATATTCAGGAAAAAACGCATACGCCCTTTTTGGCCAACCAAGCAAGCTTGCAAAGGAAATCTGCACTACAATGAAGTCTCACTTCCCCCCGGTCAAAAGGGCCATCTGAAAAAAGTGTAAAATCCAGAAAGGCAGGACAGGCCATGGAGAACTGGGAGCCTTGTTATGCTGATGGGCGGGATGTAAATTGCCAACAGACACTCGGGAGAAGTGTATGGTGTTTCCTGAAACATCTAAAAAACAAAGCAACAGAGCCTAGGGCACTTCCACTTATGGTCCTATAGCTTAGGGAAATTAAAATCAAAAAGACACAGCCACCCCAAAGTTTGGGACGCCTCTGTTTACAAGAACCTCGTTTACCGTACAAGTTCAACATCGCAGAAAGTGAAAAATGGATAAAGAAGTTGTGGTATTTACTTACAAAGCAATATCACTCAGCAATGAAATCTATGTCATCAGGCCCTTAGCAGCACAATGAGTGGATTCAGGTATGATGATTCTAACTGAAATAAGTCACACAGAAAAAGAAACATCATAAGATATCAGTAATACACGGAATGTAAACTTGGCTACACAGGAACTGAATTACAGAACAGAACAGGGTCTCAAATTTAGAAAACCAACTTATGCTTGCTTAAGGGGAAAGGTGAGTTGGGGTGCTGCATAAAACCAGAGATTGAAATGAGCACAGATAAAGTTCCTTAAGCCAAATATGGAATAGACAAGAGCTACTCCTTGCTCAACGAAATGGACTCAACACCGCATATTAAATGCCTAAGAATGTACCTGACTAGTAAGTATCTTAAAACCTATGGATTGCTATGTCTCCGAAAGAGAATCAAGCATGTGTACAGGGGCATAAACGCAGCAGTGATAGGATTGGAGAGGTTCGGTGAGCAAATGAAGACCCTTTGAAGTCATATTGCATGGTACCCATTCCACGGGTTTCAACTACCCAGGTTTAAGGTATTCTTCCTTCAGCTAAAACATGCATGTGGAACCTAGAGTATGATCAACCATGTGATCGGGAGACGTGTTCAAATATGTCTCAGTTTTCGTACCCTGGTACTCGGGTGCAACATTCCAGACGCTTTACTAACACCCTCCCGACTTGGAGAGTCAGTCCCTTTAACCTCCTGTTTGGCCCAGTTTGCAATTTCTGCGGAAGATGAACAGGAATAGCGAGAACCAATGAGAGACTAGCTGGAAGGTGTCTGGACGGGCAAATTTAACTCTCATTTCCCACCAGGAAGAGGAATTAACCAAAGGCTCAGCGTGCCGTGCCGGAACCAGATTAGGGCCTGAAGCCATCCTGCGGTGTTGCGGCCAGCTCAAAAGAAAGCGAGTTGAAGAAAGGAGCTCAGGGGCACTGTAATTCACAAACCTGCAGAGTTATAAATGACAGCTATCGTCCAAAAATATACTGAAGTAAGGCTGCCAAGAGGACTTGAAAGCGGGGCAGAATTGCAGGAAACCGATTTCAGGAGGCAGACTGGAATTGCATTGAAAGCATAGGAAAAGAGGCAGAACGTCCACAATGATGCACTTGGCCAAAAAGGGCGTATGCGTTTTTTCCTGAATATATTCAGGAAAAAACGCATACGCCCTTTTTGGCCAACCAAGCAAGCTTGCAAAGGAAATCTGCACTACAATGAAGTCTCACTTCCCCCCGGTCAAAAGGGCCATCTGAAAAAAGTGTAAAATCCAGAAAGGCAGGACAGGCCATGGAGAACTGGGAGCCTTGTTATGCTGATGGGCGGGATGTAAATTGCCAACAGACACTCGGGAGAAGTGTATGGTGTTTCCTGAAACATCTAAAAAACAAAGCAACAGAGCCTAGGGCACTTCCACTTATGGTCCTATAGCTTAGGGAAATTAAAATCAAAAAGACACAGCCACCCCAAAGTTTGGGACGCCTCTGTTTACAAGAACCTCGTTTACAGTACAAGTTCAACATCGCAGAAAGTGAAAAATGGATAAAGAAGTTGTGGTATTTACTTACAAAGCAATATCACTCAGCAATGAAATCTATGTCATCAGGCCCTTAGCAGCACAATGAGTGGATTCAGGTATGATGATTCTAACTGAAATAAGTCACACAGAAAAAGAAACATCATAAGATATCAGTAATACACGGAATGTAAACTTGGCTACACAGGAACTGAATTACAGAACAGAACAGGGTCTCAAATTTAGAAAACCAACTTATGCTTGCTTAAGGGGAAAGGTGAGTTGGGGTGCTGCATAAAACCAGAGATTGAAATGAGCACAGATAAAGTTCCTTAAGCCAAATATGGAATAGACAAGAGCTACTCCTTGCTCAACGAAATGGACTCAACACCGCATATTAAATGCCTAAGAATGTACCTGACTAGTAAGTATCTTAAAACCTATGGATTGCTATGTCTCCGAAAGAGAATCAAGCATGTGTACAGGGGCATAAACGCAGCAGTGATAGGATTGGAGAGGTTCGGTGAGCAAATGAAGACCCTTTGAAGTCATATTGCATGGTACCCATTCCACGGGTTTCAACTACCCAGGTTTAAGGTATTCTTCCTTCAGCTAAAACATGCATGTGGAACCTAGAGTATGATCAACCATGTGATCGGGAGACGTGTTCAAATATGTCTCAGTTTTCGTACCCTGGTACTCGGGTGCAACATTCCAGACGCTTTACTAACACCCTCCCGACTTGGAGAGTCAGTCCCTTTAACTTCCTGTTTGGCCCAGTTTGCAATTTCTGCGGAAGATGAACAGGAATAGCGAGAACCAATGAGAGACTAGCTGGAAGGTGTCTGGACGGGCAAATTTAACTCTCATTTCCCACCAGGAAGAGGAATTAACCAAAGGCTCAGCGTGCCGTGCCGGAACCAGATTAGGGCCTGAAGCCATCCTGCGGTGTTGCGGCCAGCTCAAAAGAAAGCGAGTTGAAGAAAGGAGCTCAGGGGCACTGTAATTCACAAACCTGCAGAGTTATAAATGACAGCTATCGTCCAAAAATATACTGAAGTAAGGCTGCCAAGAGGACTTGAAAGCGGGGCAGAATTGCAGGAAACCGATTTCAGGAGGCAGACTGGAATTGCATTGAAAGCATAGGAAAAGAGGCAGAACGTCCACAATGATGCACTTGGCCAAAAAGGGCGTATGCGTTTTTTCCTGAATATATTCAGGAAAAAACGCATACGCCCTTTTTGGCCAACCAAGCAAGCTTGCAAAGGAAATCTGCACTACAATGAAGTCTCACTTCCCCCCGGTCAAAAGGGCCATCTGAAAAAAGTGTAAAATCCAGAAAGGCAGGACAGGCCATGGAGAACTGGGAGCCTTGTTATGCTGATGGGCGGGATGTAAATTGCCAACAGACACTCGGGAGAAGTGTATGGTGTTTCCTGAAACATCTAAAAAACAAAGCAACAGAGCCTAGGGCACTTCCACTTATGGTCCTATAGCTTAGGGAAATTAAAATCAAAAAGACACAGCCACCCCAAAGTTTGGGACGCCTCTGTTTACAAGAACCTCGTTTACCGTACAAGTTCAACATCGCAGAAAGTGAAAAATGGATAAAGAAGTTGTGGTATTTACTTACAAAGCAATATCACTCAGCAATGAAATCTATGTCATCAGGCCCTTAGCAGCACAATGAGTGGATTCAGGTATGATGATTCTAACTGAAATAAGTCACACAGAAAAAGAAACATCATAAGATATCAGTAATACACGGAATGTAAACTTGGCTACACAGGAACTGAATTACAGAACAGAACAGGGTCTCAAATTTAGAAAACCAACTTATGCTTGCTTAAGGGGAAAGGTGAGTTGGGGTGCTGCATAAAACCAGAGATTGAAATGAGCACAGATAAAGTTCCTTAAGCCAAATATGGAATAGACAAGAGCTACTCCTTGCTCAACGAAATGGACTCAACACCGCATATTAAATGCCTAAGAATGTACCTGACTAGTAAGTATCTTAAAACCTATGGATTGCTATGTCTCCGAAAGAGAATCAAGCATGTGTACAGGGGCATAAACGCAGCAGTGATAGGATTGGAGAGGTTCGGTGAGCAAATGAAGACCCTTTGAAGTCATATTGCATGGTACCCATTCCACGGGTTTCAACTACCCAGGTTTAAGGTATTCTTCCTTCAGCTAAAACATGCATGTGGAACCTAGAGTATGATCAACCATGTGATCGGGAGACGTGTTCAAATATGTCTCAGTTTTCGTACCCTGGTACTCGGGTGCAACATTCCAGACGCTTTACTAACACCCTCCCGACTTGGAGAGTCAGTCCCTTTAACCTCCTGTTTGGCCCAGTTTGCAATTTCTGCGGAAGATGAACAGGAATAGCGAGAACCAATGAGAGACTAGCTGGAAGGTGTCTGGACGGGCAAATTTAACTCTCATTTCCCACCAGGAAGAGGAATTAACCAAAGGCTCAGCGTGCCGTGCCGGAACCAGATTAGGGCCTGAAGCCATCCTGCGGTGTTGCGGCCAGGTCACAAGAAAGCGAGTTGAAGAAAGGAGCTCAGGGGCACTGTAATTCACAAACCTGCAGAGTTATAAATGACAGCTATCGTCCAAAAATATACTGAAGTAAGGCTGCCAAGAGGACTTGAAAGCGGGGCAGAATTGCAGGAAACCGATTTCAGGAGGCAGACTGGAATTGCATTGAAAGCATAGGAAAAGAGGCAGAACGTCCACAATGATGCACTTGGCCAAAAAGGGCGTATGCGTTTTTTCCTGAATATATTCAGGAAAAAACGCATACGCCCTTTTTGGCCAACCAAGCAAGCTTGCAAAGGAAATCTGCACTACAATGAAGTCTCACTTCCCCCCGGTCAAAAGGGCCATCTGAAAAAAGTGTAAAATCCAGAAAGGCAGGACAGGCCATGGAGAACTGGGAGCCTTGTTATGCTGATGGGCGGGATGTAAATTGCCAACAGACACTCGGGAGAAGTGTATGGTGTTTCCTGAAACATCTAAAAAACAAAGCAACAGAGCCTAGGGCACTTCCACTTATGGTCCTATAGCTTAGGGAAATTAAAATCAAAAAGACACAGCCACCCCAAAGTTTGGGACGCCTCTGTTTACAAGAACCTCGTTTACCGTACAAGTTCAACATCGCAGAAAGTGAAAAATGGATAAAGAAGTTGTGGTATTTACTTACAAAGCAATATCACTCAGCAATGAAATCTATGTCATCAGGCCCTTAGCAGCACAATGAGTGGATTCAGGTATGATGATTCTAACTGAAATAAGTCACACAGAAAAAGAACCATCATAAGATATCAGTAATACACGGAATGTAAACTTGGCTACACAGGAACTGAATTACAGAACAGAACAGGGTCTCAAATTTAGAAAACCAACTTATGCTTGCTTAAGGGGAAAGGTGAGTTGGGGTGCTGCATAAAACCAGAGATTGAAATGAGCACAGATAAAGTTCCTTAAGCCAAATATGGAATAGACAAGAGCTACTCCTTGCTCAACGAAATGGACTCAACACCGCATATTAAATGCCTAAGAATGTACCTGACTAGTAAGTATCTTAAAACCTATGGATTGCTATGTCTCCGAAAGAGAATCAAGCATGTGTACAGGGGCATAAACGCAGCAGTGATAGGATTGGAGAGGTTCGGTGAGCAAATGAAGACCCTTTGAAGTCATATTGCATGGTACCCATTCCACGGGTTTCAACTACCCAGGTTTAAGGTATTCTTCCTTCAGCTAAAACATGCATGTGGAACCTAGAGTATGATCAACCATGTGATCGGGAGACGTGTTCAAATATGTCTCAGTTTTCGTACCCTGGTACTCGGGTGCAACATTCCAGACGCTTTACTAACACCCTCCCGACTTGGAGAGTCAGTCCCTTTAACCTCCTGTTTGGCCCAGTTTGCAATTTCTGCGGAAGATGAACAGGAATAGCGAGAACCAATGAGAGACTAGCTGGAAGGTGTCTGGACGGGCAAATTTAACTCTCATTTCCCACCAGGAAGAGGAATTAACCAAAGGCTCAGCGTGCCGTGCCGGAACCAGATTAGGGCCTGAAGCCATCCTGCGGTGTTGCGGCCAGCTCAAAAGAAAGCGAGTTGAAGAAAGGAGCTCAGGGGCACTGTAATTCACAAACCTGCAGAGTTATAAATGACAGCTATCGTCCAAAAATATACTGAAGTAAGGCTGCCAAGAGGACTTGAAAGCGGGGCAGAATTGCAGGAAACCGATTTCAGGAGGCAGACTGGAATTGCATTGAAAGCATAGGAAAAGAGGCAGAACGTCCACAATGATGCACTTGGCCAAAAAGGGCGTATGCGTTTTTTCCTGAATATATTCAGGAAAAAACGCATACGCCCTTTTTGGCCAACCAAGCAAGCTTGCAAAGGAAATCTGCACTACAATGAAGTCTCACTTCCCCCCGGTCAAAAGGGCCATCTGAAAAAAGTGTAAAATCCAGAAAGGCAGGACAGGCCATGGAGAACTGGGAGCCTTGTTATGCTGATGGGCGGGATGTAAATTGCCAACAGACACTCGGGAGAAGTGTATGGTGTTTCCTGAAACATCTAAAAAACAAAGCAACAGAGCCTAGGGCACTTCCACTTATGGTCCTATAGCTTAGGGAAATTAAAATCAAAAAGACACAGCCACCCCAAAGTTTGGGACGCCTCTGTTTACAAGAACCTTGTTTACCGTACAAGTTCAACATCGCAGAAAGTGAAAAATGGATAAAGAAGTTGTGGTATTTACTTACAAAGCAATATCACTCAGCAATGAAATCTATGTCATCAGGCCCTTAGCAGCACAATGAGTGGATTCAGGTATGATGATTCTAACTGAAATAAGTCACACAGAAAAAGAAACATCATAAGATATCAGTAATACACGGAATGTAAACTTGGCTACACAGGAACTGAATTACAGAACAGAACAGGGTCTCAAATTTAGAAAACCAACTTATGCTTGCTTAAGGGGAAAGGTGAGTTGGGGTGCTGCATAAAACCAGAGATTGAAATGAGCACAGATAAAGTTCCTTAAGCCAAATATGGAATAGACAAGAGCTACTGCTTGCTCAACGAAATGGACTCAACACCGCATATTAAATGCCTAAGAATGTACCTGACTAGTAAGTATCTTAAAACCTATGGATTGCTATGTCTCCGAAAGAGAATCAAGCATGTGTACAGGGGCATAAACGCAGCAGTGATAGGATTGGAGAGGTTCGGTGAGCAAATGAAGACCCTTTGAAGTCATATTGCATGGTACCCATTCCACGGGTTTCAACTACCCAGGTTTAAGGTATTCTTCCTTCAGCTAAAACATGCATGTGGAACCTAGAGTATGATCAACCATGTGATCGGGAGACGTGTTCAAATATGTCTCAGTTTTCGTACCCTGGTACTCGGGTGCAACATTCCAGACGCTTTACTAACACCCTCCCGACTTGGAGAGTCAGTCCCTTTAACCTCCTGTTTGGCCCAGTTTGCAATTTCTGCGGAAGATGAACAGGAATAGCGAGAACCAATGAGAGACTAGCTGGAGGTGTCTGGACGGGCAAATTTAACTCTCATTTCCCACCAGGAAGAGGAATTAACCAAAGGCTCAGCGTGCCGTGCCGGAACCAGATTAGGGCCTGAAGCCATCCTGCGGTGTTGCGGCCAGCTCAAAAGAAAGCGAGTTGAAGAAAGGAGCTCAGGGGCACTGTAATTCACAAACCTGCAGAGTTATAAATGACAGCTATCGTCCAAAAATATACTGAAGTAAGGCTGCCAAGAGGACTTGAAAGCGGGGCAGAATTGCAGGAAACCGATTTCAGGAGGTAGACTGGAATTGCATTGAAAGCATAGGAAAAGAGGCAGAACGTCCACAATGATGCACTTGGCCAAAAAGGGCGTATGCGTTTTTTCCTGAATATATTCAGGAAAAAACGCATACGCCCTTTTTGGCCAACCAAGCAAGCTTGCAAAGGAAATCTACACTACAATGAAGTCTCACTTCCCCCCGGTCAAAAGGGCCATCTGAAAAAAGTGTAAAATCCAGAAAGGCAGGACAGGCCATGGAGAACTGGGAGCCTTGTTATGCTGATGGGCGGGATGTAAATTGCCAACAGACACTCGGGAGAAGTGTATGGTGTTTCCTGAAACATCTAAAAAACAAAGCAACAGAGCCTAGGGCACTTCCACTTATGGTCCTATAGCTTAGGGAAATTAAAATCAAAAAGACACAGCCACCCCAAACATTGGGACGCCTCTGTTTACAAGAACCTCGTTTACAGTACAAGTTCAACATCGCAGAAAGTGAAAAATGGATAAAGAAGTTGTGGTATTTACTTACAAAGCAATATCACTCAGCAATGAAATCTATGTCATCAGGCCCTTAGCAGCACAATGAGTGGATTCAGGTATGATGATTCTAACTGAAATAAGTCACACAGAAAAAGAAACATCATAAGATATCAGTAATACACGGAATGTAAACTTGGCTACACAGGAACTGAATTACAGAACAGAACAGGGTCTCAAATTTAGAAAACCAACTTATGCTTGCTTAAGGGGAAAGGTGAGTTGGGGTGCTGCATAAAACCAGAGATTGAAATGAGCACAGATAAAGTTCCTTAAGCCAAATATGGAATAGACAAGAGCTACTCCTTGCTCAACGAAATGGACTCAACACCGCATATTAAATGCCTAAGAATGTACCTGACTAGTAAGTATCTTAAAACCTATGGATTGCTATGTCTCCGAAAGAGAATCAAGCATGTGTACAGGGGCATAAACGCAGCAGTGATAGGATTGGAGAGGTTCGGTGAGCAAATGAAGACCCTTTGAAGTCATATTGCATGGTACCCATTCCACGGGTTTCAACTACCCAGGTTTAAGGTATTCTTCCTTCAGCTAAAACATGCATGTGGAACCTAGAGTATGATCAACCATGTGATCGGGAGACGTGTTCAAATATGTCTCAGTTTTCGTACCCTGGTACTCGGGTGCAACATTCCAGACGCTTTACTAACACCCTCCCGCCTTGGAGAGTCAGTCCCTTTAACCTCCTGTTTGGCCCAGTTTGCAATTTCTGCGGAAGATGAACAGGAATAGCGAGAACCAATGAGAGACTAGCTGGAGGTGTCTGGACGGGCAAATTTAACTCTCATTTCCCACCAGGAAGAGGAATTAACCAAAGGCTCAGCGTGCCGTGCCGGAACCAGATTAGGGCCTGAAGCCATCCTGCGGTGTTGCGGCCAGCTCAAAAGAAAGCGAGTTGAAGAAAGGAGCTCAGGGGCACTGTAATTCACAAACCTGCAGAGTTATAAATGACAGCTATCGTCCAAAAATATACTGAAGTAAGGCTGCCAAGAGGACTTGAAAGCGGGGCAGAATTGCAGGAAACCGATTTCAGGAGGTAGACTGGAATTGCATTGAAAGCATAGGAAAAGAGGCAGAACGTCCACAATGATGCACTTGGCCAAAAAGGGCGTATGCGTTTTTTCCTGAATATATTCAGGAAAAAACGCATACGCCCTTTTTGGCCAACCAAGCAAGCTTGCAAAGGAAATCTGCACTACAATGAAGTCTCACTTCCCCCCGGTCAAAAGGGCCATCTGAAAAAAGTGTAAAATCCAGAAAGGCAGGACAGGCCATGGAGAACTGGGAGCCTTGTTATGCTGATGGGCGGGATGTAAATTGCCAACAGACACTCGGGAGAAGTGTATGGTGTTTCCTGAAACATCTAAAAAACAAAGCAACAGAGCCTAGGGCACTTCCACTTATGGTCCTATAGCTTAGGGAAATTAAAATCAAAAAGACACAGCCACCCCAAAGTTTGGGACGCCTCTGTTTACAAGAACCTCGTTTACCGTACAAGTTCAACATCGCAGAAAGTGAAAAATGGATAAAGAAGTTGTGGTATTTACTTACAAAGCAATATCACTCAGCAATGAAATCTATGTCATCAGGCCCTTAGCAGCACAATGAGTGGATTCAGGTATGATGATTCTAACTGAAATAAGTCACACAGAAAAAGAAACATCATAAGATATCAGTAATACACGGAATGTAAACTTGGCTACACAGGAACTGAATTACAGAACAGAACAGGGTCTCAAATTTAGAAAACCAACTTATGCTTGCTTAAGGGGAAAGGTGAGTTGGGGTGCTGCATAAAACCAGAGATTGAAATGAGCACAGATAAAGTTCCTTAAGCCAAATATGGAATAGACAAGAGCTACTCCTTGCTCAACGAAATGGACTCAACACCGCATATTAAATGCCTAAGAATGTACCTGACTAGTAAGTATCTTAAAACCTATGGATTGCTATGTCTCCGAAAGAGAATCAAGCATGTGTACAGGGGCATAAACGCAGCAGTGATAGGATTGGAGAGGTTCGGTGAGCAAATGAAGACCCTTTGAAGTCATATTGCATGGTACCCATTCCACGGGTTTCAACTACCCAGGTTTAAGGTATTCTTCCTTCAGCTAAAACATGCATGTGGAACCTAGAGTATGATCAACCATGTGATCGGGAGACGTGTTCAAATATGTCTCAGTTTTCGTACCCTGGTACTCGGGTGCAACATTCCAGACGCTTTACTAACACCCTCCCAACTTGGAGAGTCAGTCCCTTTAACCTCCTGTTTGGCCCAGTTTGCAATTTCTGCGGAAGATGAACAGGAATAGCGAGAACCAATGAGAGACTAGCTGGAAGGTGTCTGGACGGGCAAATTTAACTCTCATTTCCCACCAGGAAGAGGAATTAACCAAAGGCTCAGCGTGCCGTGCCGGAACCAGATTAGGGCCTGAAGCCATCCTGCGGTGTTGCGGCCAGCTCAAAAGAAAGCGAGTTGAAGAAAGGAGCTCAGGGGCACTGTAATTCACAAACCTGCAGAGTTATAAATGACAGCTATCGTCCAAAAATATACTGAAGTAAGGCTGCCAAGAGGACTTGAAAGCGGGGCAGAATTGCAGGAAACCGATTTCAGGAGGCAGACTGGAATTGCATTGAAAGCATAGGAAAAGAGGCAGAACGTCCACAATGATGCACTTGGCCAAAAAGGGCGTATGCGTTTTTTCCTGAATATATTCAGGAAAAAACGCATACGCCCTTTTTGGCCAACCAAGCAAGCTTGCAAAGGAAATCTGCACTACAATGAAGTCTCACTTCCCCCCGGTCAAAAGGGCCATCTGAAAAAAGTGTAAAATCCAGAAAGGCAGGACAGGCCATGGAGAACTGGGAGCCTTGTTATGCTGATGGGCGGGATGTAAATTGCCAACAGACACTCGGGAGAAGTGTATGGTGTTTCCTGAAACATCTAAAAAACAAAGCAACAGAGCCTAGGGCACTTCCACTTATGGTCCTATAGCTTAGGGAAATTAAAATCAAAAAGACACAGCCACCCCAAAGTTTGGGACGCCTCTGTTTACAAGAACCTCGTTTACAGTACAAGTTCAACATCGCAGAAAGTGAAAAATGGATAAAGAAGTTGTGGTATTTACTTACAAAGCAATATCACTCAGCAATGAAATCTATGTCATCAGGCCCTTAGCAGCACAATGAGTGGATTCAGGTATGATGATTCTAACTGAAATAAGTCACACAGAAAAAGAAACATCATAAGATATCAGTAATACACGGAATGTAAACTTGGCTACACAGGAACTGAATTACAGAACAGAACAGGGTCTCAAATTTAGAAAACCAACTTATGCTTGCTTAAGGGGAAAGGTGAGTTGGGGTGCTGCATAAAACCAGAGATTGAAATGAGCACAGATAAAGTTCCTTAAGCCAAATATGGAATAGACAAGAGCTACTCCTTGCTCAACGAAATGGACTCAACACCGCATATTAAATGCCTAAGAATGTACCTGACTAGTAAGTATCTTAAAACCTATGGATTGCTATGTCTCCGAAAGAGAATCAAGCATGTGTACAGGGGCATAAACGCAGCAGTGATAGGATTGGAGAGGTTCGGTGAGCAAATGAAGACCCTTTGAAGTCATATTGCATGGTACCCATTCCACGGGTTTCAACTACCCAGGTTTAAGGTATTCTTCCTTCAGCTAAAACATGCATGTGGAACCTAGAGTATGATCAACCATGTGATCGGGAGACGTGTTCAAATATGTCTCAGTTTTCGTACCCTGGTACTCGGGTGCAACATTCCAGACGCTTTACTAACACCCTCCCGACTTGGAGAGTCAGTCCCTTTAACTTCCTGTTTGGCCCAGTTTGCAATTTCTGCGGAAGATGAACAGGAATAGCGAGAACCAATGAGAGACTAGCTGGAAGGTGTCTGGACGGGCAAATTTAACTCTCATTTCCCACCAGGAAGAGGAATTAACCAAAGGCTCAGCGTGCCGTGCCGGAACCAGATTAGGGCCTGAAGCCATCCTGCGGTGTTGCGGCCAGCTCAAAAGAAAGCGAGTTGAAGAAAGGAGCTCAGGGGCACTGTAATTCACAAACCTGCAGAGTTATAAATGACAGCTATCGTCCAAAAATATACTGAAGTAAGGCTGCCAAGAGGACTTGAAAGCGGGGCAGAATTGCAGGAAACCGATTTCAGGAGGCAGACTGGAATTGCATTGAAAGCATAGGAAAAGAGGCAGAACGTCCACAATGATGCACTTGGCCAAAAAGGGCGTATGCGTTTTTTCCTGAATATATTCAGGAAAAAACGCATACGCCCTTTTTGGCCAACCAAGCAAGCTTGCAAAGGAAATCTGCACTACAATGAAGTCTCACTTCCCCCCGGTCAAAAGGGCCATCTGAAAAAAGTGTAAAATCCAGAAAGGCAGGACAGGCCATGGAGAACTGGGAGCCTTGTTATGCTGATGGGCGGGATGTAAATTGCCAACAGACACTCGGGAGAAGTGTATGGTGTTTCCTGAAACATCTAAAAAACAAAGCAACAGAGCCTAGGGCACTTCCACTTATGGTCCTATAGCTTAGGGAAATTAAAATCAAAAAGACACAGCCACCCCAAAGTTTGGGACGCCTCTGTTTACAAGAACCTCGTTTACCGTACAAGTTCAACATCGCAGAAAGTGAAAAATGGATAAAGAAGTTGTGGTATTTACTTACAAAGCAATATCACTCAGCAATGAAATCTATGTCATCAGGCCCTTAGCAGCACAATGAGTGGATTCAGGTATGATGATTCTAACTGAAATAAGTCACACAGAAAAAGAAACATCATAAGATATCAGTAATACACGGAATGTAAACTTGGCTACACAGGAACTGAATTACAGAACAGAACAGGGTCTCAAATTTAGAAAACCAACTTATGCTTGCTTAAGGGGAAAGGTGAGTTGGGGTGCTGCATAAAACCAGAGATTGAAATGAGCACAGATAAAGTTCCTTAAGCCAAATATGGAATAGACAAGAGCTACTCCTTGCTCAACGAAATGGACTCAACACCGCATATTAAATGCCTAAGAATGTACCTGACTAGTAAGTATCTTAAAACCTATGGATTGCTATGTCTCTGAAAGAGAATCAAGCATGTGTACAGGGGCATAAACGCAGCAGTGATAGGATTGGAGAGGTTCGGTGAGCAAATGAAGACCCTTTGAAGTCATATTGCATGGTACCCATTCCACGGGTTTCAACTACCCAGGTTTAAGGTATTCTTCCTTCAGCTAAAACATGCATGTGGAACCTAGAGTATGATCAACCATGTGATCGGGAGACGTGTTCAAATATGTCTCAGTTTTCGTACCCTGGTACTCGGGTGCAACATTCCAGACGCTTTACTAACACCCTCCCGACTTGGAGAGTCAGTCCCTTTAACCTCCTGTTTGGCCCAGTTTGCAATTTCTGCGGAAGATGAACAGGAATAGCGAGAACCAATGAGAGACTAGCTGGAAGGTGTCTGGACGGGCAAATTTAACTCTCATTTCCCACCAGGAAGAGGAATTAACCAAAGGCTCAGCGTGCCGTGCCGGAACCAGATTAGGGCCTGAAGCCATCCTGCGGTGTTGCGGCCAGGTCACAAGAAAGCGAGTTGAAGAAAGGAGCTCAGAGGCACTGTAATTCACAAACCTGCAGAGTTATAAATGACAGCTATCGTCCAAAAATATACTGAAGTAAGGCTGCCAAGAGGACTTGAAAGCGGGGCAGAATTGCAGGAAACCGATTTCAGGAGGCAGACTGGAATTGCATTGAAAGCATAGGAAAAGAGGCAGAACGTCCACAATGATGCACTTGGCCAAAAAGGGCGTATGCGTTTTTTCCTGAATATATTCAGGAAAAAACGCATACGCCCTTTTTGGCCAACCAAGCAAGCTTGCAAAGGAAATCTGCACTACAATGAAGTCTCACTTCCCCCCGGTCAAAAGGGCCATCTGAAAAAAGTGTAAAATCCAGAAAGGCAGGACAGGCCATGGAGAACTGGGAGCCTTGTTATGCTGATGGGCGGGATGTAAATTGCCAACAGACACTCGGGAGAAGTGTATGGTGTTTCCTGAAACATCTAAAAAACAAAGCAACAGAGCCTAGGGCACTTCCACTTATGGTCCTATAGCTTAGGGAAATTAAAATCAAAAAGACACAGCCACCCCAAAGTTTGGGACGCCTCTGTTTACAAGAACCTCGTTTACCGTACAAGTTCAACATCGCAGAAAGTGAAAAATGGATAAAGAAGTTGTGGTATTTACTTACAAAGCAATATCACTCAGCAATGAAATCTATGTCATCAGGCCCTTAGCAGCACAATGAGTGGATTCAGGTATGATGATTCTAACTGAAATAAGTCACACAGAAAAAGAAACATCATAAGATATCAGTAATACACGGAATGTAAACTTGGCTACACAGGAACTGAATTACAGAACAGAACAGGGTCTCAAATTTAGAAAACCAACTTATGCTTGCTTAAGGGGAAAGGTGAGTTGGGGTGCTGCATAAAACCAGAGATTGAAATGAGCACAGATAAAGTTCCTTAAGCCAAATATGGAATAGACAAGAGCTACTCCTTGCTCAACGAAATGGACTCAACACCGCATATTAAATGCCTAAGAATGTACCTGACTAGTAAGTATCTTAAAACCTATGGATTGCTATGTCTCCGAAAGAGAATCAAGCATGTGTACAGGGGCATAAACGCAGCAGTGATAGGATTGGAGAGGTTCGGTGAGCAAATGAAGACCCTTTGAAGTCATATTGCATGGTACCCATTCCACGGGTTTCAACTACCCAGGTTTAAGGTATTCTTCCTTCAGCTAAAACATGCATGTGGAACCTAGAGTATGATCAACCATGTGATCGGGAGACGTGTTCAAATATGTCTCAGTTTTCGTACCCTGGTACTCGGGTGCAACATTCCAGACGCTTTACTAACACCCTCCCGACTTGGAGAGTCAGTCCCTTTAACCTCCTGTTTGGCCCAGTTTGCAATTTCTGCGGAAGATGAACAGGAATAGCGAGAACCAATGAGAGACTAGCTGGAAGGTGTCTGGACGGGCAAATTTAACTCTCATTTCCCACCAGGAAGAGGAATTAACCAAAGGCTCAGCGTGCCGTGCCGGAACCAGATTAGGGCCTGAAGCCATCCTGCGGTGTTGCGGCCAGCTCAAAAGAAAGCGAGTTGAAGAAAGGAGCTCAGGGGCACTGTAATTCACAAACCTGCAGAGTTATAAATGACAGCTATCGTCCAAAAATATACTGAAGTAAGGCTGCCAAGAGGACTTGAAAGCGGGGCAGAATTGCAGGAAACCGATTTCAGGAGGCAGACTGGAATTGCATTGAAAGCATAGGAAAAGAGGCAGAACGTCCACAATGATGCACTTGGCCAAAAAGGGCGTATGCGTTTTTTCCTGAATATATTCAGGAAAAAACGCATACGCCCTTTTTGGCCAACCAAGCAAGCTTGCAAAGGAAATCTGCACTACAATGAAGTCTCACTTCCCCCCGGTCAAAAGGGCCATCTGAAAAAAGTGTAAAATCCAGAAAGGCAGGACAGGCCATGGAGAACTGGGAGCCTTGTTATGCTGATGGGCGGGATGTAAATTGCCAACAGACACTCGGGAGAAGTGTATGGTGTTTCCTGAAACATCTAAAAAACAAAGCAACAGAGCCTAGGGCACTTCCACTTATGGTCCTATAGCTTAGGGAAATTAAAATCAAAAAGACACAGCCACCCCAAAGTTTGGGACGCCTCTGTTTACAAGAACCTCGTTTACAGTACAAGTTCAACATCGCAGAAAGTGAAAAATGGATAAAGAAGTTGTGGTATTTACTTACAAAGCAATATCACTCAGCAATGAAATCTATGTCATCAGGCCCTTAGCAGCACAATGAGTGGATTCAGGTATGATGATTCTAACTGAAATAAGTCACACAGAAAAAGAAACATCATAAGATATCAGTAATACACGGAATGTAAACTTGGCTACACAGGAACTGAATTACAGAACAGAACAGGGTCTCAAATTTAGAAAACCAACTTATGCTTGCTTAAGGGGAAAGGTGAGTTGGGGTGCTGCATAAAACCAGAGATTGAAATGAGCACAGATAAAGTTCCTTAAGCCAAATATGGAATAGACAAGAGCTACTCCTTGCTCAACGAAATGGACTCAACACCGCATATTAAATGCCTAAGAATGTACCTGACTAGTAAGTATCTTAAAACCTATGGATTGCTATGTCTCCGAAAGAGAATCAAGCATGTGTACAGGGGCATAAACGCAGCAGTGATAGGATTGGAGAGGTTCGGTGAGCAAATGAAGACCCTTTGAAGTCATATTGCATGGTACCCATTCCACGGGTTTCAACTACCCAGGTTTAAGGTATTCTTCCTTCAGCTAAAACATGCATGTGGAACCTAGAGTATGATCAACCATGTGATCGGGAGACGTGTTCAAATATGTCTCAGTTTTCGTACCCTGGTACTCGGGTGCAACATTCCAGACGCTTTACTAACACCCTCCCGACTTGGAGAGTCAGTCCCTTTAACTTCCTGTTTGGCCCAGTTTGCAATTTCTGCGGAAGATGAACAGGAATAGCGAGAACCAATGAGAGACTAGCTGGAAGGTGTCTGGACGGGCAAATTTAACTCTCATTTCCCACCAGGAAGAGGAATTAACCAAAGGCTCAGCGTGCCGTGCCGGAACCAGATTAGGGCCTGAAGCCATCCTGCGGTGTTGCGGCCAGCTCAAAAGAAAGCGAGTTGAAGAAAGGAGCTCAGGGGCACTGTAATTCACAAACCTGCAGAGTTATAAATGACAGCTATCGTCCAAAAATATACTGAAGTAAGGCTGCCAAGAGGACTTGAAAGCGGGGCAGAATTGCAGGAAACCGATTTCAGGAGGCAGACTGGAATTGCATTGAAAGCATAGGAAAAGAGGCAGAACGTCCACAATGATGCACTTGGCCAAAAAGGGCGTATGCGTTTTTTCCTGAATATATTCAGGAAAAAACGCATACGCCCTTTTTGGCCAACCAAGCAAGCTTGCAAAGGAAATCTGCACTACAATGAAGTCTCACTTCCCCCCGGTCAAAAGGGCCATCTGAAAAAAGTGTAAAATCCAGAAAGGCAGGACAGGCCATGGAGAACTGGGAGCCTTGTTATGCTGATGGGCGGGATGTAAATTGCCAACAGACACTCGGGAGAAGTGTATGGTGTTTCCTGAAACATCTAAAAAACAAAGCAACAGAGCCTAGGGCACTTCCACTTATGGTCCTATAGCTTAGGGAAATTAAAATCAAAAAGACACAGCCACCCCAAAGTTTGGGACGCCTCTGTTTACAAGAACCTCGTTTACCGTACAAGTTCAACATCGCAGAAAGTGAAAAATGGATAAAGAAGTTGTGGTATTTACTTACAAAGCAATATCACTCAGCAATGAAATCTATGTCATCAGGCCCTTAGCAGCACAATGAGTGGATTCAGGTATGATGATTCTAACTGAAATAAGTCACACAGAAAAAGAAACATCATAAGATATCAGTAATACACGGAATGTAAACTTGGCTACACAGGAACTGAATTACAGAACAGAACAGGGTCTCAAATTTAGAAAACCAACTTATGCTTGCTTAAGGGGAAAGGTGAGTTGGGGTGCTGCATAAAACCAGAGATTGAAATGAGCACAGATAAAGTTCCTTAAGCCAAATATGGAATAGACAAGAGCTACTCCTTGCTCAACGAAATGGACTCAACACCGCATATTAAATGCCTAAGAATGTACCTGACTAGTAAGTATCTTAAAACCTATGGATTGCTATGTCTCTGAAAGAGAATCAAGCATGTGTACAGGGGCATAAACGCAGCAGTGATAGGATTGGAGAGGTTCGGTGAGCAAATGAAGACCCTTTGAAGTCATATTGCATGGTACCCATTCCACGGGTTTCAACTACCCAGGTTTAAGGTATTCTTCCTTCAGCTAAAACATGCATGTGGAACCTAGAGTATGATCAACCATGTGATCGGGAGACGTGTTCAAATATGTCTCAGTTTTCGTACCCTGGTACTCGGGTGCAACATTCCAGACGCTTTACTAACACCCTCCCGACTTGGAGAGTCAGTCCCTTTAACCTCCTGTTTGGCCCAGTTTGCAATTTCTGCGGAAGATGAACAGGAATAGCGAGAACCAATGAGAGACTAGCTGGAAGGTGTCTGGACGGGCAAATTTAACTCTCATTTCCCACCAGGAAGAGGAATTAACCAAAGGCTCAGCGTGCCGTGCCGGAACCAGATTAGGGCCTGAAGCCATCCTGCGGTGTTGCGGCCAGGTCACAAGAAAGCGAGTTGAAGAAAGGAGCTCAGAGGCACTGTAATTCACAAACCTGCAGAGTTATAAATGACAGCTATCGTCCAAAAATATACTGAAGTAAGGCTGCCAAGAGGACTTGAAAGCGGGGCAGAATTGCAGGAAACCGATTTCAGGAGGCAGACTGGAATTGCATTGAAAGCATAGGAAAAGAGGCAGAACGTCCACAATGATGCACTTGGCCAAAAAGGGCGTATGCGTTTTTTCCTGAATATATTCAGGAAAAAACGCATACGCCCTTTTTGGCCAACCAAGCAAGCTTGCAAAGGAAATCTGCACTACAATGAAGTCTCACTTCCCCCCGGTCAAAAGGGCCATCTGAAAAAAGTGTAAAATCCAGAAAGGCAGGACAGGCCATGGAGAACTGGGAGCCTTGTTATGCTGATGGGCGGGATGTAAATTGCCAACAGACACTCGGGAGAAGTGTATGGTGTTTCCTGAAACATCTAAAAAACAAAGCAACAGAGCCTAGGGCACTTCCACTTATGGTCCTATAGCTTAGGGAAATTAAAATCAAAAAGACACAGCCACCCCAAAGTTTGGGACGCCTCTGTTTACAAGAACCTCGTTTACCGTACAAGTTCAACATCGCAGAAAGTGAAAAATGGATAAAGAAGTTGTGGTATTTACTTACAAAGCAATATCACTCAGCAATGAAATCTATGTCATCAGGCCCTTAGCAGCACAATGAGTGGATTCAGGTATGATGATTCTAACTGAAATAAGTCACACAGAAAAAGAAACATCATAAGATATCAGTAATACACGGAATGTAAACTTGGCTACACAGGAACTGAATTACAGAACAGAACAGGGTCTCAAATTTAGAAAACCAACTTATGCTTGCTTAAGGGGAAAGGTGAGTTGGGGTGCTGCATAAAACCAGAGATTGAAATGAGCACAGATAAAGTTCCTTAAGCCAAATATGGAATAGACAAGAGCTACTCCTTGCTCAACGAAATGGACTCAACACCGCATATTAAATGCCTAAGAATGTACCTGACTAGTAAGTATCTTAAAACCTATGGATTGCTATGTCTCCGAAAGAGAATCAAGCATGTGTACAGGGGCATAAACGCAGCAGTGATAGGATTGGAGAGGTTCGGTGAGCAAATGAAGACCCTTTGAAGTCATATTGCATGGTACCCATTCCACGGGTTTCAACTACCCAGGTTTAAGGTATTCTTCCTTCAGCTAAAACATGCATGTGGAACCTAGAGTATGATCAACCATGTGATCGGGAGACGTGTTCAAATATGTCTCAGTTTTCGTACCCTGGTACTCGGGTGCAACATTCCAGACGCTTTACTAACACCCTCCCGACTTGGAGAGTCAGTCCCTTTAACCTCCTGTTTGGCCCAGTTTGCAATTTCTGCGGAAGATGAACAGGAATAGCGAGAACCAATGAGAGACTAGCTGGAAGGTGTCTGGACGGGCAAATTTAACTCTCATTTCCCACCAGGAAGAGGAATTAACCAAAGGCTCAGCGTGCCGTGCCGGAACCAGATTAGGGCCTGAAGCCATCCTGCGGTGTTGCGGCCAGCTCAAAAGAAAGCGAGTTGAAGAAAGGAGCTCAGGGGCACTGTAATTCACAAACCTGCAGAGTTATAAATGACAGCTATCGTCCAAAAATATACTGAAGTAAGGCTGCCAAGAGGACTTGAAAGCGGGGCAGAATTGCAGGAAACCGATTTCAGGAGGCAGACTGGAATTGCATTGAAAGCATAGGAAAAGAGGCAGAACGTCCACAATGATGCACTTGGCCAAAAAGGGCGTATGCGTTTTTTCCTGAATATATTCAGGAAAAAACGCATACGCCCTTTTTGGCCAACCAAGCAAGCTTGCAAAGGAAATCTGCACTACAATGAAGTCTCACTTCCCCCCGGTCAAAAGGGCCATCTGAAAAAAGTGTAAAATCCAGAAAGGCAGGACAGGCCATGGAGAACTGGGAGCCTTGTTATGCTGATGGGCGGGATGTAAATTGCCAACAGACACTCGGGAGAAGTGTATGGTGTTTCCTGAAACATCTAAAAAACAAAGCAACAGAGCCTAGGGCACTTCCACTTATGGTCCTATAGCTTAGGGAAATTAAAATCAAAAAGACACAGCCACCCCAAAGTTTGGGACGCCTCTGTTTACAAGAACCTCGTTTACCGTACAAGTTCAACATCGCAGAAAGTGAAAAATGGATAAAGAAGTTGTGGTATTTACTTACAAAGCAATATCACTCAGCAATGAAATCTATGTCATCAGGCCCTTAGCAGCACAATGAGTGGATTCAGGTATGATGATTCTAACTGAAATAAGTCACACAGAAAAAGAAACATCATAAGATATCAGTAATACACGGAATGTAAACTTGGCTACACAGGACCTGAATTACAGAACAGAACAGGGTCTCAAATTTAGAAAACCAACTTATGCTTGCTTAAGGGGAAAGGTGAGTTGGGGTGCTGCATAAAACCAGAGATTGAAATGAGCACAGATAAAGTTCCTTAAGCCAAATATGGAATAGACAAGAGCTACTGCTTGCTCAACGAAATGGACTCAACACCGCATATTAAATGCCTAAGAATGTACCTGACTAGTAAGTATCTTAAAACCTATGGATTGCTATGTCTCCGAAAGAGAATCAAGCATGTGTACAGGGGCATAAACGCAGCAGTGATAGGATTGGAGAGGTTCGGTGAGCAAATGAAGACCCTTTGAAGTCATATTGCATGGTACCCATTCCACGGGTTTCAACTACCCAGGTTTAAGGTATTCTTCCTTCAGCTAAAACATGCATGTGGAACCTAGAGTATGATCAACCATGTGATCGGGAGACGTGTTCAAATATGTCTCAGTTTTCGTACCCTGGTACTCGGGTGCAACATTCCAGACGCTTTACTAACACCCTCCCGACTTGGAGAGTCAGTCCCTTTAACCTCCTGTTTGGCCCAGTTTGCAATTTCTGCGGAAGATGAACAGGAATAGCGAGAACCAATGAGAGACTAGCTGGAAGGTGTCTGGACGGGCAAATTTAACTCTCATTTCCCACCAGGAAGAGGAATTAACCAAAGGCTCAGCGTGCCGTGCCGGAACCAGATTAGGGCCTGAAGCCATCCTGCGGTGTTGCGGCCAGCTCAAAAGAAAGCGAGTTGAAGAAAGGAGCTCAGGGGCACTGTAATTCACAAACCTGCAGAGTTATAAATGACAGCTATCGTCCAAAAATATACTGAAGTAAGGCTGCCAAGAGGACTTGAAAGCGGGGCAGAATTGCAGGAAACCGATTTCAGGAGGCAGACTGGAATTGCATTGAAAGCATAGGAAAAGAGGCAGAACGTCCACAATGATGCACTTGGCCAAAAAGGGCGTATGCGTTTTTTCCTGAATATATTCAGGAAAAAACGCATACGCCCTTTTTGGCCAACCAAGCAAGCTTGCAAAGGAAATCTGCACTACAATGAAGTCTCACTTCCCCCCGGTCAAAAGGGCCATCTGAAAAAAGTGTAAAATCCAGAAAGGCAGGACAGGCCATGGAGAACTGGGAGCCTTGTTATGCTGATGGGCGGGATGTAAATTGCCAACAGACACTCGGGAGAAGTGTATGGTGTTTCCTGAAACATCTAAAAAACAAAGCAACAGAGCCTAGGGCACTTCCACTTATGGTCCTATAGCTTAGGGAAATTAAAATCAAAAAGACACAGCCACCCCAAAGTTTGGGACGCCTCTGTTTACAAGAACCTCATTTACAGTACAAGTTCAACATCGCAGAAAGTGAAAAATGGATAAAGAAGTTGTGGTATTTACTTACAAAGCAATATCACTCAGCAATGAAATCTATGTCATCAGGCCCTTAGCAGCACAATGAGTGGATTCAGGTATGATGATTCTAACTGAAATAAGTCACACAGAAAAAGAACCATCATAAGATATCAGTAATACACGGAATGTAAACTTGGTTACACAGGAACTGAATTACAGAACAGAACAGGGTCTCAAATTTAGAAAACCAACTTATGCTTGCTTAAGGGGAAAGGTGAGTTGGGGTGCTGCATAAAACCAGAGATTGAAATGAACACAGATAAAGTTCCTTAAGCCAAATATGGAATAGACAAGAGCTACTCCTTGCTCAACGAAATGGACTCAACACCGCATATTAAATGCCTAAGAATGTACCTGACTAGTAAGTATCTTAAAACCTATGGATTGCTATGTCTCCGAAAGAGAATCAAGCATGTGTACAGGGGCATAAACGCAGCAGTGATAGGATTGGAGAGGTTCGGTGAGCAAATGAAGACCCTTTGAAGTCATATTGCATGGTACCCATTCCACGGGTTTCAACTACCCAGGTTTAAGGTATTCTTCCTTCAGCTAAAACATGCATGTGGAACCTAGAGTCTGATCAACCATGTGATCGGGAGACGTGTTAAAATATGTCTCAGTTTTCGTACCCTGGTACTCGGGTGCAACATTCCAGACGCTTTACTAACACCCTCCCGACTTGGAGAGTCAGTCCCTTTAACCTCCTGTTTGGCCCAGTTTGCAATTTCTGCGGAAGATGAACAGGAATAGCGAGAACCAATGAGAGACTAGCTGGAAGGTGTCTGGACGGGCAAATTTAACTCTCATTTCCCACCAGGAAGAGGAATTAACCAAAGGCTCAGCGTGCCGTGCCGGAACCAGATTAGGGCCTGAAGCCATCCTGCGGTGTTGCGGCCAGCTCAAAAGAAAGCGAGTTGAAGAAAGGAGCTCAGGGGCACTGTAATTCACAAACCTGCAGAGTTATAAATGACAGCTATCGTCCAAAAATATACTGAAGTAAGGCTGCCAAGAGGACTTGAAAGCGGGGCAGAATTGCAGGAAACCGATTTCAGGAGGCAGACTGGAATTGCATTGAAAGCATAGGAAAAGAGGCAGAACGTCCACAATGATGCACTTGGCCAAAAAGGGCGTATGCGTTTTTTCCTGAATATATTCAGGAAAAAACGCATACGCCCTTTTTGGCCAACCAAGCAAGCTTGCAAAGGAAATCTGCACTACAATGAAGTCTCACTTCCCCCCGGTCAAAAGGGCCATCTGAAAAAAGTGTAAAATCCAGAAAGGCAGGACAGGCCATGGAGAACTGGGAGCCTTGTTATGCTGATGGGCGGGATGTAAATTGCCAACAGACACTCGGGAGAAGTGTATGGTGTTTCCTGAAACATCTAAAAAACAAAGCAACAGAGCCTAGGGCACTTCCACTTATGGTCCTATAGCTTAGGGAAATTAAAATCAAAAAGACACAGCCACCCCAAAGTTTGGGACGCCTCTGTTTACAAGAACCTCATTTACAGTACAAGTTCAACATCGCAGAAAGTGAAAAATGGATAAAGAAGTTGTGGTATTTACTTACAAAGCAATATCACTCAGCAATGAAATCTATGTCATCAGGCCCTTAGCAGCACAATGAGTGGATTCAGGTATGATGATTCTAACTGAAATAAGTCACACAGAAAAAGAACCATCATAAGATATCAGTAATACACGGAATGTAAACTTGGCTACACAGGAACTGAATTACAGAACAGAACAGGGTCTCAAATTTAGAAAACCAACTTATGCTTGCTTAAGGGGAAAGGTGAGTTGGGGTGCTGCATAAAACCAGAGATTGAAATGAACACAGATAAAGTTCCTTAAGCCAAATATGGAATAGACAAGAGCTACTCCTTGCTCAACGAAATGGACTCAACACCGCATATTAAATGCCTAAGAATGTACCTGACTAGTAAGTATCTTAAAACCTATGGATTGCTATGTCTCCGAAAGAGAATCAAGCATGTGTACAGGGGCATAAACGCAGCAGTGATAGGACTGGAGAGGTTCGGTGAGCAAATGAAGACCCTTTGAAGTCATATTGCATGGTACCCATTCCACGGGTTTCAACTACCCAGGTTTAAGGTACTCTTCCTTCAGCTAAAACATGCATGTGGAACCTAGAGTCTGATCAACCATGTGATCGGGAGACGTGTTCAAATATGTCTCAGTTTTCGTACCCTGGTACTCGGGTGCAACATTCCAGACGCTTTACTAACACCCTCCCGACTTGGAGAGTCAGTCCCTTTAACCTCCTGTTTGGCCCAGTTTGCAATTTCTGCGGAAGATGAACAGGAATAGCGAGAACCAATGAGAGACTAGCTGGAAGGTGTCTGGACGGGCAAATTTAACTCTCATTTCCCACCAGGAAGTGGAATTAACCAAAGGCTCAGCGTGCCGTGCCGGAACCAGATTAGGGCCTGAAGCCATCCTGCGGTGTTGCGGCCAGGTCACAAGAAAGCGAGTTGAAGAAAGGAGCTCAGGGGCACTGTAATTCACAAACCTGCAGAGTTATAAATGACAGCTATCGTCCAAAAATATACTGAAGTAAGGCTGCCAAGAGGACTTGAAAGCGGGGCAGAATTGCAGGAAACCGATTTCAGGAGGCAGACTGGAATTGCATTGAAAGCATAGGAAAAGAGGCAGAACGTCCACAATGATGCACTTGGCCAAAAAGGGCGTATGCGTTTTTTCCTGAATATATTCAGGAAAAAACGCATACGCCCTTTTTGGCCAACCAAGCAAGCTTGCAAAGGAAATCTGCACTACAATGAAGTCTCACTTCCCCCCGGTCAAAAGGGCCATCTGAAAAAAGTGTAAAATCCAGAAAGGCAGGACAGGCCATGGAGAACTGGGAGCCTTGTTATGCTGATGGGCGGGATGTAAATTGCCAACAGACACTCGGGAGAAGTGTATGGTGTTTCCTGAAACATCTAAAAAACAAAGCAACAGAGCCTAGGGCACTTCCACTTATGGTCCTATAGCTTAGGGAAATTAAAATCAAAAAGACACAGCCACCCCAAAGTTTGGGACGCCTCTGTTTACAAGAACCTCGTTTAGCGTACAAGTTCAACATCGCAGAAAGTGAAAAATGGATAAAGAAGTTGTGGTATTTACTTACAAAGCAATATCACTCAGCAATGAAATCTATGTCATCAGGCCCTTAGCAGCACAATGAGTGGATTCAGGTATGATGATTCTAACTGAAATAAGTCACACAGAAAAAGAACCATCATAAGATATCAGTAATACACGGAATGTAAACTTGGCTACACAGGAACTGAATTACAGAACAGAACAGGGTCTCAAATTTAGAACACTAACTTATGCTTGCTTAAGGGGAAAGGTGAGTTGGGGTGCTGCATAAAACCAGAGATTGAAATGAACACAGATAAAGTTCCTTAAGCCAAATATGGAATAGACAAGAGCTACTCCTTGCTCAACGAAATGGACTCAACACCGCATATTAAATGCCTAAGAATGTACCTGACTAGTAAGTATCTTAAAACCTATGGATTGCTATGTCTCCGAAAGAGAATCAAGCATGTGTACAGGGGCATAAACGCAGCAGTGATAGGATTGGAGAGGTTCGGTGAGCAAATGAAGACCCTTTGAAGTCATATTGCATGGTACCCATTCCACGGGTTTCAACTACCCAGGTTTAAGGTATTCTTCCTTCAGCTAAAACATGCATGTGGAACCTAGAGTATGATCAACCATGTGATCGGGAGACGTGTTCAAATATGTCTCAGTTTTCGTACCCTGGTACTCGGGTGCAACATTCCAGACGCTTTACTAACACCCTCCCGACTTGGAGAGTCAGTCCCTTTAACCTCCTGTTTGGCCCAGTTTGCAATTTCTGCGGAAGATGAACAGGAATAGCGAGAACCAATGAGAGACTAGCTGGAAGGTGTCTGGACGGGCAAATTTAACTCTCATTTCCCACCAGGAAGAGGAATTAACCAAAGGCTCAGCGTGCCGTGCCGGAACCAGATTAGGGCCTGAAGCCATCCTGCGGTGTTGCGGCCAGCTCAAAAGAAAGCGAGTTGAAGAAAGGAGCTCAGGGGCACTGTAATTCACAAACCTGCAGAGTTATAAATGACAGCTATCGTCCAAAAATATACTGAAGTAAGGCTGCCAAGAGGACTTGAAAGCGGGGCAGAATTGCAGGAAACCGATTTCAGGAGGCAGACTGGAATTGCATTGAAAGCATAGGAAAAGAGGCAGAACGTCCACAATGATGCACTTGGCCAAAAAGGGCGTATGCGTTTTTTCCTGAATATATTCAGGAAAAAACGCATACGCCCTTTTTGGCCAACCAAGCAAGCTTGCAAAGGAAATCTGCACTACAATGAAGTCTCACTTCCCCCCGGTCAAAAGGGCCATCTGAAAAAAGTGTAAAATCCAGAAAGGCAGGACAGGCCATGGAGAACTGGGAGCCTTGTTATGCTGATGGGCGGGATGTAAATTGCCAACAGACACTCGGGAGAAGTGTATGGTGTTTCCTGAAACATCTAAAAAACAAAGCAACAGAGCCTAGGGCACTTCCACTTATGGTCCTATAGCTTAGGGAAATTAAAATCAAAAAGACACAGCCACCCCAAAGTTTGGGACGCCTCTGTTTACAAGAACCTCGTTTACCGTACAAGTTCAACATCGCAGAAAGTGAAAAATGGATAAAGAAGTTGTGGTATTTACTTACAAAGCAATATCACTCAGCAATGAAATCTATGTCATCAGGCCCTTAGCAGCACAATGAGTGGATTCAGGTATGATGATTCTAACTGAAATAAGTCACACAGAAAAAGAAACATCATAAGATATCAGTAATACACGGAATGTAAACTTGGCTACACAGGACCTGAATTACAGAACAGAACAGGGTCTCAAATTTAGAAAACCAACTTATGCTTGCTTAAGGGGAAAGGTGAGTTGGGGTGCTGCATAAAACCAGAGATTGAAATGAGCACAGATAAAGTTCCTTAAGCCAAATATGGAATAGACAAGAGCTACTCCTTGCTCAACGAAATGGACTCAACACCGCATATTAAATGCCTAAGAATGTACCTGACTAGTAAGTATCTTAAAACCTATGGATTGCTATGTCTCCGAAAGAGAATCAAGCATGTGTACAGGGGCATAAACGCAGCAGTGATAGGATTGGAGAGGTTCGGTGAGCAAATGAAGACCCTTTGAAGTCATATTGCATGGTACCCATTCCACGGGTTTCAACTACCCAGGTTTAAGGTATTCTTCCTTCAGCTAAAACATGCATGTGGAACCTAGAGTATGATCAACCATGTGATCGGGAGACGTGTTCAAATATGTCTCAGTTTTCGTACCCTGGTACTCGGGTGCAACATTCCAGACGCTTTACTAACACCCTCCCGACTTGGAGAGTCAGTCCCTTTAACCTCCTGTTTGGCCCAGTTTGCAATTTCTGCGGAAGATGAACAGGAATAGCGAGAACCAATGAGAGACTAGCTGGAAGGTGTCTGGACGGGCAAATTTAACTCTCATTTCCCACCAGGAAGAGGAATTAACCAAAGGCTCAGCGTGCCGTGCCGGAACCAGATTAGGGCCTGAAGCCATCCTGCGGTGTTGCGGCCAGCTCAAAAGAAAGCGAGTTGAAGAAAGGAGCTCAGGGGCACTGTAATTCACAAACCTGCAGAGTTATAAATGACAGCTATCGTCCAAAAATATACTGAAGTAAGGCTGCCAAGAGGACTTGAAAGCGGGGCAGAATTGCAGGAAACCGATTTCAGGAGGCAGACTGGAATTGCATTGAAAGCATAGGAAAAGAGGCAGAACGTCCACAATGATGCACTTGGCCAAAAAGGGCGTATGCGTTTTTTCCTGAATATATTCAGGAAAAAACGCATACGCCCTTTTTGGCCAACCAAGCAAGCTTGCAAAGGAAATCTGCACTACAATGAAGTCTCACTTCCCCCCGGTCAAAAGGGCCATCTGAAAAAAGTGTAAAATCCAGAAAGGCAGGACAGGCCATGGAGAACTGGGAGCCTTGTTATGCTGATGGGCGGGATGTAAATTGCCAACAGACACTCGGGAGAAGTGTATGGTGTTTCCTGAAACATCTAAAAAACAAAGCAACAGAGCCTAGGGCACTTCCACTTATGGTCCTATAGCTTAGGGAAATTAAAATCAAAAAGACACAGCCACCCCAAAGTTTGGGACGCCTCTGTTTACAAGAACCTCGTTTACAGTACAAGTTCAACATCGCAGAAAGTGAAAAATGGATAAAGAAGTTGTGGTATTTACTTACAAAGCAATATCACTCAGCAATGAAATCTATGTCATCAGGCCCTTAGCAGCACAATGAGTGGATTCAGGTATGATGATTCTAACTGAAATAAGTCACACAGAAAAAGAAACATCATAAGATATCAGTAATACACGGAATGTAAACTTGGCTACACAGGAACTGAATTACAGAACAGAACAGGGTCTCAAATTTAGAAAACCAACTTATGCTTGCTTAAGGGGAAAGGTGAGTTGGGGTGCTGCATAAAACCAGAGATTGAAATGAGCACAGATAAAGTTCCTTAAGCCAAATATGGAATAGACAAGAGCTACTCCTTGCTCAACGAAATGGACTCAACACCGCATATTAAATGCCTAAGAATGTACCTGACTAGTAAGTATCTTAAAACCTATGGATTGCTATGTCTCCGAAAGAGAATCAAGCATGTGTACAGGGGCATAAACGCAGCAGTGATAGGATTGGAGAGGTTCGGTGAGCAAATGAAGACCCTTTGAAGTCATATTGCATGGTACCCATTCCACGGGTTTCAACTACCCAGGTTTAAGGTATTCTTCCTTCAGCTAAAACATGCATGTGGAACCTAGAGTATGATCAACCATGTGATCGGGAGACGTGTTCAAATATGTCTCAGTTTTCGTACCCTGGTACTCGGGTGCAACATTCCAGACGCTTTACTAACACCCTCCCGACTTGGAGAGTCAGTCCCTTTAACCTCCTGTTTGGCCCAGTTTGCAATTTCTGCGGAAGATGAACAGGAATAGCGAGAACCAATGAGAGACTAGCTGGAAGGTGTCTGGACGGGCAAATTTAACTCTCATTTCCCACCAGGAAGAGGAATTAACCAAAGGCTCAGCGTGCCGTGCCGGAACCAGATTAGGGCCTGAAGCCATCCTGCGGTGTTGCGGCCAGCTCAAAAGAAAGCGAGTTGAAGAAAGGAGCTCAGGGGCACTGTAATTCACAAACCTGCAGAGTTATAAATGACAGCTATCGTCCAAAAATATACTGAAGTAAGGCTGCCAAGAGGACTTGAAAGCGGGGCAGAATTGCAGGAAACCGATTTCAGGAGGCAGACTGGAATTGCATTGAAAGCATAGGAAAAGAGGCAGAACGTCCACAATGATGCACTTGGCCAAAAAGGGCGTATGCGTTTTTTCCTGAATATATTCAGGAAAAAACGCATACGCCCTTTTTGGCCAACCAAGCAAGCTTGCAAAGGAAATCTGCACTACAATGAAGTCTCACTTCCCCCCGGTCAAAAGGGCCATCTGAAAAAAGTGTAAAATCCAGAAAGGCAGGACAGGCCATGGAGAACTGGGAGCCTTGTTATGCTGATGGGCGGGATGTAAATTGCCAACAGACACTCGGGAGAAGTGTATGGTGTTTCCTGAAACATCTAAAAAACAAAGCAACAGAGCCTAGGGCACTTCCACTTATGGTCCTATAGCTTAGGGAAATTAAAATCAAAAAGACACAGCCACCCCAAAGTTTGGGACGCCTCTGTTTACAAGAACCTCGTTTACCGTACAAGTTCAACATCGCAGAAAGTGAAAAATGGATAAAGAAGTTGTGGTATTTACTTACAAAGCAATATCACTCAGCAATGAAATCTATGTCATCAGGCCCTTAGCAGCACAATGAGTGGATTCAGGTATGATGATTCTAACTGAAATAAGTCACACAGAAAAAGAAACATCATAAGATATCAGTAATACACGGAATGTAAACTTGGCTACACAGGAACTGAATTACAGAACAGAACAGGGTCTCAAATTTAGAAAACCAACTTATGCTTGCTTAAGGGGAAAGGTGAGTTGGGGTGCTGCATAAAACCAGAGATTGAAATGAGCACAGATAAAGTTCCTTAAGCCAAATATGGAATAGACAAGAGCTACTCCTTGCTCAACGAAATGGACTCAACACCGCATATTAAATGCCTAAGAATGTACCTGACTAGTAAGTATCTTAAAACCTATGGATTGCTATGTCTCTGAAAGAGAATCAAGCATGTGTACAGGGGCATAAACGCAGCAGTGATAGGATTGGAGAGGTTCGGTGAGCAAATGAAGACCCTTTGAAGTCATATTGCATGGTACCCATTCCACGGGTTTCAACTACCCAGGTTTAAGGTATTCTTCCTTCAGCTAAAACATGCATGTGGAACCTAGAGTATGATCAACCATGTGATCGGGAGACGTGTTCAAATATGTCTCAGTTTTCGTACCCTGGTACTCGGGTGCAACATTCCAGACGCTTTACTAACACCCTCCCGACTTGGAGAGTCAGTCCCTTTAACCTCCTGTTTGGCCCAGTTTGCAATTTCTGCGGAAGATGAACAGGAATAGCGAGAACCAATGAGAGACTAGCTGGAAGGTGTCTGGACGGGCAAATTTAACTCTCATTTCCCACCAGGAAGAGGAATTAACCAAAGGCTCAGCGTGCCGTGCCGGAACCAGATTAGGGCCTGAAGCCATCCTGCGGTGTTGCGGCCAGGTCACAAGAAAGCGAGTTGAAGAAAGGAGCTCAGAGGCACTGTAATTCACAAACCTGCAGAGTTATAAATGACAGCTATCGTCCAAAAATATACTGAAGTAAGGCTGCCAAGAGGACTTGAAAGCGGGGCAGAATTGCAGGAAACCGATTTCAGGAGGCAGACTGGAATTGCATTGAAAGCATAGGAAAAGAGGCAGAACGTCCACAATGATGCACTTGGCCAAAAAGGGCGTATGCGTTTTTTCCTGAATATATTCAGGAAAAAACGCATACGCCCTTTTTGGCCAACCAAGCAAGCTTGCAAAGGAAATCTGCACTACAATGAAGTCTCACTTCCCCCCGGTCAAAAGGGCCATCTGAAAAAAGTGTAAAATCCAGAAAGGCAGGACAGGCCATGGAGAACTGGGAGCCTTGTTATGCTGATGGGCGGGATGTAAATTGCCAACAGACACTCGGGAGAAGTGTATGGTGTTTCCTGAAACATCTAAAAAACAAAGCAACAGAGCCTAGGGCACTTCCACTTATGGTCCTATAGCTTAGGGAAATTAAAATCAAAAAGACACAGCCACCCCAAAGTTTGGGACGCCTCTGTTTACAAGAACCTCGTTTACCGTACAAGTTCAACATCGCAGAAAGTGAAAAATGGATAAAGAAGTTGTGGTATTTACTTACAAAGCAATATCACTCAGCAATGAAATCTATGTCATCAGGCCCTTAGCAGCACAATGAGTGGATTCAGGTATGATGATTCTAACTGAAATAAGTCACACAGAAAAAGAAACATCATAAGATATCAGTAATACACGGAATGTAAACTTGGCTACACAGGAACTGAATTACAGAACAGAACAGGGTCTCAAATTTAGAAAACCAACTTATGCTTGCTTAAGGGGAAAGGTGAGTTGGGGTGCTGCATAAAACCAGAGATTGAAATGAGCACAGATAAAGTTCCTTAAGCCAAATATGGAATAGACAAGAGCTACTCCTTGCTCAACGAAATGGACTCAACACCGCATATTAAATGCCTAAGAATGTACCTGACTAGTAAGTATCTTAAAACCTATGGATTGCTATGTCTCCGAAAGAGAATCAAGCATGTGTACAGGGGCATAAACGCAGCAGTGATAGGATTGGAGAGGTTCGGTGAGCAAATGAAGACCCTTTGAAGTCATATTGCATGGTACCCATTCCACGGGTTTCAACTACCCAGGTTTAAGGTATTCTTCCTTCAGCTAAAACATGCATGTGGAACCTAGAGTATGATCAACCATGTGATCGGGAGACGTGTTCAAATATGTCTCAGTTTTCGTACCCTGGTACTCGGGTGCAACATTCCAGACGCTTTACTAACACCCTCCCGACTTGGAGAGTCAGTCCCTTTAACCTCCTGTTTGGCCCAGTTTGCAATTTCTGCGGAAGATGAACAGGAATAGCGAGAACCAATGAGAGACTAGCTGGAAGGTGTCTGGACGGGCAAATTTAACTCTCATTTCCCACCAGGAAGAGGAATTAACCAAAGGCTCAGCGTGCCGTGCCGGAACCAGATTAGGGCCTGAAGCCATCCTGCGGTGTTGCGGCCAGCTCAAAAGAAAGCGAGTTGAAGAAAGGAGCTCAGGGGCACTGTAATTCACAAACCTGCAGAGTTATAAATGACAGCTATCGTCCAAAAATATACTGAAGTAAGGCTGCCAAGAGGACTTGAAAGCGGGGCAGAATTGCAGGAAACCGATTTCAGGAGGCAGACTGGAATTGCATTGAAAGCATAGGAAAAGAGGCAGAACGTCCACAATGATGCACTTGGCCAAAAAGGGCGTATGCGTTTTTTCCTGAATATATTCAGGAAAAAACGCATACGCCCTTTTTGGCCAACCAAGCAAGCTTGCAAAGGAAATCTGCACTACAATGAAGTCTCACTTCCCCCCGGTCAAAAGGGCCATCTGAAAAAAGTGTAAAATCCAGAAAGGCAGGACAGGCCATGGAGAACTGGGAGCCTTGTTATGCTGATGGGCGGGATGTAAATTGCCAACAGACACTCGGGAGAAGTGTATGGTGTTTCCTGAAACATCTAAAAAACAAAGCAACAGAGCCTAGGGCACTTCCACTTATGGTCCTATAGCTTAGGGAAATTAAAATCAAAAAGACACAGCCACCCCAAAGTTTGGGACGCCTCTGTTTACAAGAACCTCGTTTACCGTACAAGTTCAACATCGCAGAAAGTGAAAAATGGATAAAGAAGTTGTGGTATTTACTTACAAAGCAATATCACTCAGCAATGAAATCTATGTCATCAGGCCCTTAGCAGCACAATGAGTGGATTCAGGTATGATGATTCTAACTGAAATAAGTCACACAGAAAAAGAACCATCATAAGATATCAGTAATACACGGAATGTAAACTTGGCTACACAGGACCTGAATTACAGAACAGAACAGGGTCTCAAATTTAGAAAACCAACTTATGCTTGCTTAAGGGGAAAGGTGAGTTGGGGTGCTGCATAAAACCAGAGATTGAAATGAGCACAGATAAAGTTCCTTAAGCCAAATATGGAATAGACAAGAGCTACTGCTTGCTCAACGAAATGGACTCAACACCGCATATTAAATGCCTAAGAATGTACCTGACTAGTAAGTATCTTAAAACCTATGGATTGCTATGTCTCCGAAAGAGAATCAAGCATGTGTACAGGGGCATAAACGCAGCAGTGATAGGATTGGAGAGGTTCGGTGAGCAAATGAAGACCCTTTGAAGTCATATTGCATGGTACCCATTCCACGGGTTTCAACTACCCAGGTTTAAGGTATTCTTCCTTCAGCTAAAACATGCATGTGGAACCTAGAGTATGATCAACCATGTGATCGGGAGACGTGTTCAAATATGTCTCAGTTTTCGTACCCTGGTACTCGGGTGCAACATTCCAGACGCTTTACTAACACCCTCCCGACTTGGAGAGTCAGTCCCTTTAACCTCCTGTTTGGCCCAGTTTGCAATTTCTGCGGAAGATGAACAGGAATAGCGAGAACCAATGAGAGACTAGCTGGAAGGTGTCTGGACGGGCAAATTTAACTCTCATTTCCCACCAGGAAGAGGAATTAACCAAAGGCTCAGCGTGCCGTGCCGGAACCAGATTAGGGCCTGAAGCCATCCTGCGGTGTTGCGGCCAGCTCAAAAGAAAGCGAGTTGAAGAAAGGAGCTCAGGGGCACTGTAATTCACAAACCTGCAGAGTTATAAATGACAGCTATCGTCCAAAAATATACTGAAGTAAGGCTGCCAAGAGGACTTGAAAGCGGGGCAGAATTGCAGGAAACCGATTTCAGGAGGCAGACTGGAATTGCATTGAAAGCATAGGAAAAGAGGCAGAACGTCCACAATGATGCACTTGGCCAAAAAGGGCGTATGCGTTTTTTCCTGAATATATTCAGGAGAAAACGCATACGCCCTTTTTGGCCAACCAAGCAAGCTTGCAAAGGAAATCTGCACTACAATGAAGTCTCACTTCCCCCCGGTCAAAAGGGCCATCTGAAAAAAGTGTAAAATCCAGAAAGGCAGGACAGGCCATGGAGAACTGGGAGCCTTGTTATGCTGATGGGCGGGATGTAAATTGCCAACAGACACTCGGGAGAAGTGTATGGTGTTTCCTGAAACATCTAAAAAACAAAGCAACAGAGCCTAGGGCACTTCCACTTATGGTCCTATAGCTTAGGGAAATTAAAATCAAAAAGACACAGCCACCCCAAAGTTTGGGACGCCTCTGTTTACAAGAACCTCATTTACAGTACAAGTTCAACATCGCAGAAAGTGAAAAATGGATAAAGAAGTTGTGGTATTTACTTACAAAGCAATATCACTCAGCAATGAAATCTATGTCATCAGGCCCTTAGCAGCACAATGAGTGGATTCAGGTATGATGATTCTAACTGAAATAAGTCACACAGAAAAAGAACCATCATAAGATATCAGTAATACACGGAATGTAAACTTGGCTACACAGGAACTGAATTACAGAACAGAACAGGGTCTCAAATTTAGAAAACCAACTTATGCTTGCTTAAGGGGAAAGGTGAGTTGGGGTGCTGCATAAAACCAGAGATTGAAATGAACACAGATAAAGTTCCTTAAGCCAAATATGGAATAGACAAGAGCTACTCCTTGCTCAACGAAATGGACTCAACACCGCATATTAAATGCCTAAGAATGTACCTGACTAGTAAGTATCTTAAAACCTATGGATTGCTATGTCTCCGAAAGAGAATCAAGCATGTGTACAGGGGCATAAACGCAGCAGTGATAGGATTGGAGAGGTTCGGTGAGCAAATGAAGACCCTTTGAAGTCATATTGCATGGTACCCATTCCACGGGTTTCAACTACCCAGGTTTAAGGTATTCTTCCTTCAGCTAAAACATGCATGTGGAACCTAGAGTCTGATCAACCATGTGATCGGGAGACGTGTTCAAATATGTCTCAGTTTTCGTACCCTGGTACTCGGGTGCAACATTCCAGACGCTTTACTAACACCCTCCCGACTTGGAGAGTCAGTCCCTTTAACCTCCTGTTTGGCCCAGTTTGCAATTTCTGCGGAAGATGAACAGGAATAGCGAGAACCAATGAGAGACTAGCTGGAAGGTGTCTGGACGGGCAAATTTAACTCTCATTTCCCACCAGGAAGAGGAATTAACCAAAGGCTCAGCGTGCCGTGCCGGAACCAGATTAGGGCCTGAAGCCATCCTGCGGTGTTGCGGCCAGCTCAAAAGAAAGCGAGTTGAAGAAAGGAGCTCAGGGGCACTGTAATTCACAAACCTGCAGAGTTATAAATGACAGCTATCGTCCAAAAATATACTGAAGTAAGGCTGCCAAGAGGACTTGAAAGCGGGGCAGAATTGCAGGAAACCGATTTCAGGAGGCAGACTGGAATTGCATTGAAAGCATAGGAAAAGAGGCAGAACGTCCACAATGATGCACTTGGCCAAAAAGGGCGTATGCGTTTTTTCCTGAATATATTCAGGAAAAAACGCATACGCCCTTTTTGGCCAACCAAGCAAGCTTGCAAAGGAAATCTGCACTACAATGAAGTCTCACTTCCCCCCGGTCAAAAGGGCCATCTGAAAAAAGTGTAAAATCCAGAAAGGCAGGACAGGCCATGGAGAACTGGGAGCCTTGTTATGCTGATGGGCGGGATGTAAATTGCCAACAGACACTCGGGAGAAGTGTATGGTGTTTCCTGAAACATCTAAAAAACAAAGCAACAGAGCCTAGGGCACTTCCACTTATGGTCCTATAGCTTAGGGAAATTAAAATCAAAAAGACACAGCCACCCCAAAGTTTGGGACGCCTCTGTTTACAAGAACCTCATTTACAGTACAAGTTCAACATCGCAGAAAGTGAAAAATGGATAAAGAAGTTGTGGTATTTACTTACAAAGCAATATCACTCAGCAATGAAATCTATGTCATCAGGCCCTTAGCAGCACAATGAGTGGATTCAGGTATGATGATTCTAACTGAAATAAGTCACACAGAAAAAGAACCATCATAAGATATCAGTAATACACGGAATGTAAACTTGGCTACACAGGAACTGAATTACAGAACAGAACAGGGTCTCAAATTTAGAAAACCAACTTATGCTTGCTTAAGGGGAAAGGTGAGTTGGGGTGCTGCATAAAACCAGAGATTGAAATGAACACAGATAAAGTTCCTTAAGCCAAATATGGAATAGACAAGAGCTACTCCTTGCTCAACGAAATGGACTCAACACCGCATATTAAATGCCTAAGAATGTACCTGACTAGTAAGTATCTTAAAACCTATGGATTGCTATGTCTCCGAAAGAGAATCAAGCATGTGTACAGGGGCATAAACGCAGCAGTGATAGGATTGGAGAGGTTCGGTGAGCAAATGAAGACCCTTTGAAGTCATATTGCATGGTACCCATTCCACGGGTTTCAACTACCCAGGTTTAAGGTATTCTTCCTTCGGCTAAAACATGCATGTGGAACCTAGAGTCTGATCAACCATGTGATCGGGAGACGTGTTCAAATATGTCTCAGTTTTCGTACCCTGGTACTCGGGTGCAACATTCCAGACGCTTTACTAACACCCTCCCGACTTGGAGAGTCAGTCCCTTTAACCTCCTGTTTGGCCCAGTTTGCAATTTCTGCGGAAGATGAACAGGAATAGCGAGAACCAATGAGAGACTAGCTGGAAGGTGTCTGGACGGGCAAATTTAACTCTCATTTCCCACCAGGAAGAGGAATTAACCAAAGGCTCAGCGTGCCGTGCCGGAACCAGATTAGGGCCTGAAGCCATCCTGCGGTGTTGCGGCCAGCTCAAAAGAAAGCGAGTTGAAGAAAGGAGCTCAGGGGCACTGTAATTCACAAACCTGCAGAGTTATAAATGACAGCTATCGTCCAAAAATATACTGAAGTAAGGCTGCCAAGAGGACTTGAAAGCGGGGCAGAATTGCAGGAAACCGATTTCAGGAGGCAGACTGGAATTGCATTGAAAGCATAGGAAAAGAGGCAGAACGTCCACAATGATGCACTTGGCCAAAAAGGGCGTATGCGTTTTTTCCTGAATATATTCAGGAAAAAACGCATACGCCCTTTTTGGCCAACCAAGCAAGCTTGCAAAGGAAATCTGCACTACAATGAAGTCTCACTTCCCCCCGGTCAAAAGGGCCATCTGAAAAAAGTGTAAAATCCAGAAAGGCAGGACAGGCCATGGAGAACTGGGAGCCTTGTTATGCTGATGGGCGGGATGTAAATTGCCAACAGACACTCGGGAGAAGTGTATGGTGTTTCCTGAAACATCTAAAAAACAAAGCAACAGAGCCTAGGGCACTTCCACTTATGGTCCTATAGCTTAGGGAAATTAAAATCAAAAAGACACAGCCACCCCAAAGTTTGGGACGCCTCTGTTTACAAGAACCTCATTTACAGTACAAGTTCAACATCGCAGAAAGTGAAAAATGGATAAAGAAGTTGTGGTATTTACTTACAAAGCAATATCACTCAGCAATGAAATCTATGTCATCAGGCCCTTAGCAGCACAATGAGTGGATTCAGGTATGATGATTCTAACTGAAATAAGTCACACAGAAAAAGAACCATCATAAGATATCAGTAATACACGGAATGTAAACTTGGCTACACAGGAACTGAATTACAGAACAGAACAGGGTCTCAAATTTAGAAAACCAACTTATGCTTGCTTAAGGGGAAAGGTGAGTTGGGGTGCTGCATAAAACCAGAGATTGAAATGAACACAGATAAAGTTCCTTAAGCCAAATATGGAATAGACAAGAGCTACTCCTTGCTCAACGAAATGGACTCAACACCGCATATTAAATGCCTAAGAATGTACCTGACTAGTAAGTATCTTAAAACCTATGGATTGCTATGTCTCCGAAAGAGAATCAAGCATGTGTACAGGGGCATAAACGCAGCAGTGATAGGATTGGAGAGGTTCGGTGAGCAAATGAAGACCCTTTGAAATCATATTGCATGGTACCCATTCCACGGGTTTCAACTACCCAGGTTTAAGGTACTCTTCCTTCAGCTAAAACATGCATGTGGAACCTAGAGTCTGATCAACCATGTGATCGGGAGACGTGTTCAAATATGTCTCAGTTTTCGTACCCTGGTACTCGGGTGCAACATTCCAGACGCTTTACTAACACCCTCCCGACTTGGAGAGTCAGTCCCTTTAACCTCCTGTTTGGCCCAGTTTGCAATTTCTGCGGAAGATGAACAGGAATAGCGAGAACCAATGAGAGACTAGCTGGAAGGTGTCTGGACGGGCAAATTTAACTCTCATTTCCCACCAGGAAGAGGAATTAACCAAAGGCTCAGCGTGCCGTGCCGGAACCAGATTAGGGCCTGAAGCCATCCTGCGGTGTTGCGGCCAGCTCAAAAGAAAGCGAGTTGAAGAAAGGAGCTCAGGGGCACTGTAATTCACAAACCTGCAGAGTTATAAATGACAGCTATCGTCCAAAAATATACTGAAGTAAGGCTGCCAAGAGGACTTGAAAGCGGGGCAGAATTGCAGGAAACCGATTTCAGGAGGCAGACTGGAATTGCATTGAAAGCATAGGAAAAGAGGCAGAACGTCCACAATGATGCACTTGGCCAAAAAGGGCGTATGCGTTTTTTCCTGAATATATTCAGGAAAAAACGCATACGCCCTTTTTGGCCAACCAAGCAAGCTTGCAAAGGAAATCTGCACTACAATGAAGTCTCACTTCCCCCCGGTCAAAAGGGCCATCTGAAAAAAGTGTAAAATCCAGAAAGGCAGGACAGGCCATGGAGAACTGGGAGCCTTGTTATGCTGATGGGCGGGATGTAAATTGCCAACAGACACTCGGGAGAAGTGTATGGTGTTTCCTGAAACATCTAAAAAACAAAGCAACAGAGCCTAGGGCACTTCCACTTATGGTCCTATAGCTTAGGGAAATTAAAATCAAAAAGACACAGCCACCCCAAAGTTTGGGACGCCTCTGTTTACAAGAACCTCGTTTACAGTACAAGTTCAACATCGCAGAAAGTGAAAAATGGATAAAGAAGTTGTGGTATTTACTTACAAAGCAATATCACTCAGCAATGAAATCTATGTCATCAGGCCCTTAGCAGCACAATGAGTGGATTCAGGTATGATGATTCTAACTGAAATAAGTCACACAGAAAAAGAAACATCATAAGATATCAGTAATACACGGAATGTAAACTTGGCTACACAGGAACTGAATTACAGAACAGAACAGGGTCTCAAATTTAGAAAACCAACTTATGCTTGCTTAAGGGGAAAGGTGAGTTGGGGTGCTGCATAAAACCAGAGATTGAAATGAGCACAGATAAAGTTCCTTAAGCCAAATATGGAATAGACAAGAGCTACTCCTTGCTCAACGAAATGGACTCAACACCGCATATTAAATGCCTAAGAATGTACCTGACTAGTAAGTATCTTAAAACCTATGGATTGCTATGTCTCCGAAAGAGAATCAAGCATGTGTACAGGGGCATAAACGCAGCAGTGATAGGATTGGAGAGGTTCGGTGAGCAAATGAAGACCCTTTGAAGTCATATTGCATGGTACCCATTCCACGGGTTTCAACTACCCAGGTTTAAGGTATTCTTCCTTCAGCTAAAACATGCATGTGGAACCTAGAGTATGATCAACCATGTGATCGGGAGACGTGTTCAAATATGTCTCAGTTTTCGTACCCTGGTACTCGGGTGCAACATTCCAGACGCTTTACTAACACCCTCCCGACTTGGAGAGTCAGTCCCTTTAACCTCCTGTTTGGCCCAGTTTGCAATTTCTGCGGAAGATGAACAGGAATAGCGAGAACCAATGAGAGACTAGCTGGAGGTGTCTGGACGGGCAAATTTAACTCTCATTTCCCACCAGGAAGAGGAATTAACCAAAGGCTCAGCGTGCCGTGCCGGAACCAGATTAGGGCCTGAAGCCATCCTGCGGTGTTGCGGCCAGCTCAAAAGAAAGCGAGTTGAAGAAAGGAGCTCAGGGGCACTGTAATTCACAAACCTGCAGAGTTATAAATGACAGCTATCGTCCAAAAATATACTGAAGTAAGGCTGCCAAGAGGACTTGAAAGCGGGGCAGAATTGCAGGAAACCGATTTCAGGAGGTAGACTGGAATTGCATTGAAAGCATAGGAAAAGAGGCAGAACGTCCACAATGATGCACTTGGCCAAAAAGGGCGTATGCGTTTTTTCCTGAATATATTCAGGAAAAAACGCATACGCCCTTTTTGGCCAACCAAGCAAGCTTGCAAAGGAAATCTGCACTACAATGAAGTCTCACTTCCCCCCGGTCAAAAGGGCCATCTGAAAAAAGTGTAAAATCCAGAAAGGCAGGACAGGCCATGGAGAACTGGGAGCCTTGTTATGCTGATGGGCGGGATGTAAATTGCCAACAGACACTCGGGAGAAGTGTATGGTGTTTCCTGAAACATCTAAAAAACAAAGCAACAGAGCCTAGGGCACTTCCACTTATGGTCCTATAGCTTAGGGAAATTAAAATCAAAAAGACACAGCCACCCCAAAGTTTGGGACGCCTCTGTTTACAAGAACCTCGTTTACAGTACAAGTTCAACATCGCAGAAAGTGAAAAATGGATAAAGAAGTTGTGGTATTTACTTACAAAGCAATATCACTCAGCAATGAAATCTATGTCATCAGGCCCTTAGCAGCACAATGAGTGGATTCAGGTATGATGATTCTAACTGAAATAAGTCACACAGAAAAAGAAACATCATAAGATATCAGTAATACACGGAATGTAAACTTGGCTACACAGGAACTGAATTACAGAACAGAACAGGGTCTCAAATTTAGAAAACCAACTTATGCTTGCTTAAGGGGAAAGGTGAGTTGGGGTGCTGCATAAAACCAGAGATTGAAATGAGCACAGATAAAGTTCCTTAAGCCAAATATGGAATAGACAAGAGCTACTCCTTGCTCAACGAAATGGACTCAACACCGCATATTAAATGCCTAAGAATGTACCTGACTAGTAAGTATCTTAAAACCTATGGATTGCTATGTCTCCGAAAGAGAATCAAGCATGTGTACAGGGGCATAAACGCAGCAGTGATAGGATTGGAGAGGTTCGGTGAGCAAATGAAGACCCTTTGAAGTCATATTGCATGGTACCCATTCCACGGGTTTCAACTACCCAGGTTTAAGGTATTCTTCCTTCAGCTAAAACATGCATGTGGAACCTAGAGTATGATCAACCATGTGATCGGGAGACGTGTTCAAATATGTCTCAGTTTTCGTACCCTGGTACTCGGGTGCAACATTCCAGACGCTTTACTAACACCCTCCCGCCTTGGAGAGTCAGTCCCTTTAACCTCCTGTTTGGCCCAGTTTGCAATTTCTGCGGAAGATGAACAGGAATAGCGAGAACCAATGAGAGACTAGCTGGAGGTGTCTGGACGGGCAAATTTAACTCTCATTTCCCACCAGGAAGAGGAATTAACCAAAGGCTCAGCGTGCCGTGCCGGAACCAGATTAGGGCCTGAAGCCATCCTGCGGTGTTGCGGCCAGCTCAAAAGAAAGCGAGTTGAAGAAAGGAGCTCAGGGGCACTGTAATTCACAAACCTGCAGAGTTATAAATGACAGCTATCGTCCAAAAATATACTGAAGTAAGGCTGCCAAGAGGACTTGAAAGCGGGGCAGAATTGCAGGAAACCGATTTCAGGAGGTAGACTGGAATTGCATTGAAAGCATAGGAAAAGAGGCAGAACGTCCACAATGATGCACTTGGCCAAAAAGGGCGTATGCGTTTTTTCCTGAATATATTCAGGAAAAAACGCATACGCCCTTTTTGGCCAACCAAGCAAGCTTGCAAAGGAAATCTACACTACAATGAAGTCTCACTTCCCCCCGGTCAAAAGGGCCATCTGAAAAAAGTGTAAAATCCAGAAAGGCAGGACAGGCCATGGAGAACTGGGAGCCTTGTTATGCTGATGGGCGGGATGTAAATTGCCAACAGACACTCGGGAGAAGTGTATGGTGTTTCCTGAAACATCTAAAAAACAAAGCAACAGAGCCTAGGGCACTTCCACTTATGGTCCTATAGCTTAGGGAAATTAAAATCAAAAAGACACAGCCACCCCAAAGTTTGGGACGCCTCTGTTTACAAGAACCTCGTTTACAGTACAAGTTCAACATCGCAGAAAGTGAAAATGGATAAAGAAGTTGTGGTATTTACTTACAAAGCAATATCACTCAGCAATGAAATCTATGTCATCAGGCCCTTAGCAGCACAATGAGTGGATTCAGGTATGATGATTCTAACTGAAATAAGTCACACAGAAAAAGAAACATCATAAGATATCAGTAATACATGGAATGTAAACTTGGCTACACAGGAACTGAATTACAGAACAGAACAGGGTCTCAAATTTAGAAAACCAACTTATGCTTGCTTAAGGGGAAAGGTGAGTTGGGGTGCTGCATAAAACCAGAGATTGAAATGAGCACAGATAAAGTTCCTTAAGCCAAATATGGAATAGACAAGAGCTACTCCTTGCTCAACGAAATGGACTCAACACCGCATATTAAATGCCTAAGAATGTACCTGACTAGTAAGTATCTTAAAACCTATGGATTGCTATGTCTCCGAAAGAGAATCAAGCATGTGTACAGGGGCATAAACGCAGCAGTGATAGGATTGGAGAGGTTCGGTGAGCAAATGAAGACCCTTTGAAGTCATATTGCATGGTACCCATTCCACGGGTTTCAACTACCCAGGTTTAAGGTATTCTTCCTTCAGCTAAAACATGCATGTGGAACCTAGATTATGATCAACCATGTGATCGGGAGACGTGTTCAAATATGTCTCAGTTTTCGTACCCTGGTACTCGGGTGCAACATTCCAGACGCTTTACTAACACTCTCCCGACTTGGAGAGTCAGTCCCTTTAACCTCCTGTTTGGCCCAGTTTGCAATTTCTGCGGAAGATGAACAGGAATAGCGAGAACCAATGAGAGACTAGCTGGAGGTGTCTGGACGGGCAAATTTAACTCTCATTTCCCACCAGGAAGAGGAATTAACCAAAGGCTCAGCGTGCCGTGCCGGAACCAGATTAGGGCCTGAAGCCATCCTGCGGTGTTGCGGCCAGCTCAAAAGAAAGCGAGTTGAAGAAAGGAGCTCAGGGGCACTGTAATTCACAAACCTGCAGAGTTATAAATGACAGCTATCGTCCAAAAATATACTGAAGTAAGGCTGCCAAGAGGACTTGAAAGCGGGGCAGAATTGCAGGAAACCGATTTCAGGAGGCAGACTGGAATTGCATTGAAAGCATAGGAAAAGAGGCAGAACGTCCACAATGATGCACTTGGCCAAAAAGGGCGTATGCGTTTTTTCCTGAATATATTCAGGAAAAAACGCATACGCCCTTTTTGGCCAACCAAGCAAGCTTGCAAAGGAAATCTGCACTACAATGAAGTCTCACTTCCCCCCGGTCAAAAGGGCCATCTGAAAAAAGTGTAAAATCCAGAAAGACAGGACAGGCCATGGAGAACTGGGAGCCTTGTTATGCTGATGGGCGGGATGTAAATTGCCAACAGACACTCGGGAGAAATGTATGGTGTTTCCTGAAACATCTAAAAAACAAAGCAACAGAGCCTAGGGCACTTCCACTTATGGTCCTATAGCTTAGGGAAATTAAAATCAAAAAGACACAGCCACCCCAAAGTTTGGGACGCCTCTGTTTACAAGAACCTCGTTTACAGTACAAGTTCAACATCGCAGAAAGTGAAAAATGGATAAAGAAGTTGTGGTATTTACTTACAAAGCAATATCACTCAGCAATGAAATCTATGTCATCAGGCCCTTAGCAGCACAATGAGTGGATTCAGGTATGATGATTCTAACTGAAATAAGTCACACAGAAAAAGAACCATCATAAGATATCAGTAATACACGGAATGTAAACTTGGCTACACAGGAACTGAATTACAGAACAGAACAGGGTCTCAAATTTAGAAAACCAACTTATGCTTGCTTAAGGGTAAAGGTGAGTTGGGGTGCTGCATAAAACCAGAGATTGAAATGAGCACAGATAAAGTTCCTTAAGCCAAATATGGAATAGACAAGAGCTACTCCTTGCTCAACGAAATGGACTCAACACCGCATATTAAATGCCTAAGAATGTACCTGACTAGTAAGTATCTTAAAACCTATGGATTGCTATGTCTCCGAAAGAGAATCAAGCATGTGTACAGGGGCATAAACGCAGCAGTGATAGGATTGGAGAGGTTCGGTGAGCAAATGAAGACCCTTTGAAGTCATATTGCATGGTACCCATTCCACGGGTTTCAACTACCCAGGTTTAAGGTATTCTTCCTTCAGCTAAAACATGCATGTGGAACCTAGAGTATGATCAACCATGTGATCGGGAGACGTGTTCAAATATGTCTCAGTTTTCGTACCCTGGTACTCGGGTGCAACATTCCAGACGCTTTACTAACACCCTCCCGACTTGGAGAGTCAGTCCCTTTAACCTCCTGTTTGGCCCAGTTTGCAATTTCTGCGGAAGATGAACAGGAATAGCGAGAACCAATGAGAGACTAGCTGGAGGTGTCTGGACGGGCAAATTTAACTCTCATTTCCCACCAGGAAGAGGAATTAACCAAAGGCTCAGCGTGCCGTGCCGGAACCAGATTAGGGCCTGAAGCCATCCTGCGGTGTTGCGGCCAGCTCAAAAGAAAGCGAGTTGAAGAAAGGAGCTCAGGGGCACTGTAATTCACAAACCTGCAGAGTTATAAATGACAGCTATCGTCCAAAAATATACTGAAGTAAGGCTGCCAAGAGGACTTGAAAGCGGGGCAGAATTGCAGGAAACCGATTTCAGGAGGCAGACTGGAATTGCATTGAAAGCATAGGAAAAGAGGCAGAACGTCCACAATGATGCACTTGGCCAAAAAGGGCGTATGCGTTTTTTCCTGAATATATTCAGGAAAAAACGCATACGCCCTTTTTGGCCAACCAAGCAAGCTTGCAAAGGAAATCTACACTACAATGAAGTCTCACTTCCCCCCGGTCAAAAGGGCCATCTGAAAAAAGTGTAAAATCCAGAAAGGCAGGACAGGCCATGGAGAACTGGGAGCCTTGTTATGCTGATGGGCGGGATGTAAATTGCCAACAGACACTCGGGAGAAGTGTATGGTGTTTCCTGAAACATCTAAAAAACAAAGCAACAGAGCCTAGGGCACTTCCACTTATGGTCCTATAGCTTAGGGAAATTAAAATCAAAAAGACACAGCCACCCCAAAGTTTGGGACGCCTCTGTTTACAAGAACCTCGTTTACAGTACAAGTTCAACATCGCAGAAAGTGAAAATGGATAAAGAAGTTGTGGTATTTACTTACAAAGCAATATCACTCAGCAATGAAATCTATGTCATCAGGCCCTTAGCAGCACAATGAGTGGATTCAGGTATGATGATTCTAACTGAAATAAGTCACACAGAAAAAGAAACATCATAAGATATCAGTAATACACGGAATGTAAACTTGGCTACACAGGAACTGAATTACAGAACAGAACAGGGTCTCAAATTTAGAAAACCAACTTATGCTTGCTTAAGGGGAAAGGTGAGTTGGGGTGCTGCATAAAACCAGAGATTGAAATGAGCACAGATAAAGTTCCTTAAGCCAAATATGGAATAGACAAGAGCTACTCCTTGCTCAACGAAATGGACTCAACACCGCATATTAAATGCCTAAGAATGTACCTGACTAGTAAGTATCTTAAAACCTATGGATTGCTATGTCTCCGAAAGAGAATCAAGCATGTGTACAGGGGCATAAACGCAGCAGTGATAGGATTGGAGAGGTTCGGTGAGCAAATGAAGACCCTTTGAAGTCATATTGCATGGTACCCATTCCACGGGTTTCAACTACCCAGGTTTAAGGTATTCTTCCTTCAGCTAAAACATGCATGTGGAACCTAGATTATGATCAACCATGTGATCGGGAGACGTGTTCAAATATGTCTCAGTTTTCGTACCCTGGTACTCGGGTGCAACATTCCAGACACTTTACTAACACTCTCCCGACTTGGAGAGTCAGTCCCTTTAACCTCCTGTTTGGCCCAGTTTGCAATTTCTGCGGAAGATGAACAGGAATAGCGAGAACCAATGAGAGACTAGCTGGAGGTGTCTGGACGGGCAAATTTAACTCTCATTTCCCACCAGGAAGAGGAATTAACCAAAGGCTCAGCGTGCCGTGCCGGAACCAGATTAGGGCCTGAAGCCATCCTGCGGTGTTGCGGCCAGCTCAAAAGAAAGCGAGTTGAAGAAAGGAGCTCAGGGGCACTGTAATTCACAAACCTGCAGAGTTATAAATGACAGCTATCGTCCAAAAATATACTGAAGTAAGGCTGCCAAGAGGACTTGAAAGCGGGGCAGAATTGCAGGAAACCGATTTCAGGAGGCAGACTGGAATTGCATTGAAAGCATAGGAAAAGAGGCAGAACGTCCACAATGATGCACTTGGCCAAAAAGGGCGTATGCGTTTTTTCCTGAATATATTCAGGAAAAAACGCATACGCCCTTTTTGGCCAACCAAGCAAGCTTGCAAAGGAAATCTGCACTACAATGAAGTCTCACTTCCCCCCGGTCAAAAGGGCCATCTGAAAAAAGTGTAAAATCCAGAAAGACAGGACAGGCCATGGAGAACTGGGAGCCTTGTTATGCTGATGGGCGGGATGTAAATTGCCAACAGACACTCGGGAGAAATGTATGGTGTTTCCTGAAACATCTAAAAAACAAAGCAACAGAGCCTAGGGCACTTCCACTTATGGTCCTATAGCTTAGGGAAATTAAAATCAAAAAGACACAGCCACCCCAAAGTTTGGGACGCCTCTGTTTACAAGAACCTCGTTTACAGTACAAGTTCAACATCGCAGAAAGTGAAAAATGGATAAAGAAGTTGTGGTATTTACTTACAAAGCAATATCACTCAGCAATGAAATCTATGTCATCAGGCCCTTAGCAGCACAATGAGTGGATTCAGGTATGATGATTCTAACTGAAATAAGTCACACAGAAAAAGAACCATCATAAGATATCAGTAATACACGGAATGTAAACTTGGCTACACAGGAACTGAATTACAGAACAGAACAGGGTCTCAAATTTAGAAAACCAACTTATGCTTGCTTAAGGGTAAAGGTGAGTTGGGGTGCTGCATAAAACCAGAGATTGAAATGAGCACAGATAAAGTTCCTTAAGCCAAATATGGAATAGACAAGAGCTACTCCTTGCTCAACGAAATGGACTCAACACCGCATATTAAATGCCTAAGAATGTACCTGACTAGTAAGTATCTTAAAACCTATGGATTGCTATGTCTCCGAAAGAGAATCAAGCATGTGTACAGGGGCATAAACGCAGCAGTGATAGGATTGGAGAGGTTCGGTGAGCAAATGAAGACCCTTTGAAGTCATATTGCATGGTACCCATTCCACGGGTTTCAACTACCCAGGTTTAAGGTATTCTTCCTTCAGCTAAAACATGCATGTGGAACCTAGAGTATGATCAACCATGTGATCGGGAGACGTGTTCAAATATGTCTCAGTTTTCGTACCCTGGTACTCGGGTGCAACATTCCAGACGCTTTACTAACACCCTCCCGACTTGGAGAGTCAGTCCCTTTAACCTCCTGTTTGGCCCAGTTTGCAATTTCTGCGGAAGATGAACAGGAATAGCGAGAACCAATGAGAGACTAGCTGGAGGTGTCTGGACGGGCAAATTTAACTCTCATTTCCCACCAGGAAGAGGAATTAACCAAAGGCTCAGCGTGCCGTGCCGGAACCAGATTAGGGCCTGAAGCCATCCTGCGGTGTTGCGGCCAGCTCAAAAGAAAGCGAGTTGAAGAAAGGAGCTCAGGGGCACTGTAATTCACAAACCTGCAGAGTTATAAATGACAGCTATCGTCCAAAAATATACTGAAGTAAGGCTGCCAAGAGGACTTGAAAGCGGGGCAGAATTGCAGGAAACCGATTTCAGGAGGCAGACTGGAATTGCATTGAAAGCATAGGAAAAGAGGCAGAACGTCCACAATGATGCACTTGGCCAAAAAGGGCGTATGCATTTTTTCCTGAATATATTCAGGAAAAAACGCATACGCCCTTTTTGGCCAACCAAGCAAGCTTGCAAAGGAAATCTACACTACAATGAAGTCTCACTTCCCCCCGGTCAAAAGGGCCATCTGAAAAAAGTGTAAAATCCAGAAAGGCAGGACAGGCCATGGAGAACTGGGAGCCTTGTTATGCTGATGGGCGGGATGTAAATTGCCAACAGACACTCGGGAGAAGTGTATGGTGTTTCCTGAAACATCTAAAAAACAAAGCAACAGAGCCTAGGGCACTTCCACTTATGGTCCTATAGCTTAGGGAAATTAAAATCAAAAAGACACAGCCACCCCAAAGTTTGGGACGCCTCTGTTTACAAGAACCTCGTTTACCGTACCAGTTTAACATCGCAGAAAGTGAAAAATGGATAAAGAAGTTGTGGTATTTACTTACAAAGCAATATCACTCAGCAATGAAATCTATGTCATCAGGCCCTTAGCAGCACAATGAGTGGATTCAGGTATGATGATTCTAACTGAAATAAGTCACACAGAAAAAGAAACATCATAAGATATCAGTAATACACGGAATGTAAACTTGGCTACACAGGAACTGAATTACAGAACAGAACAGGGTCTCAAATTTAGAAAACCAACTTATGCTTGCTTAAGGGGAAAGGTGAGTTGGGGTGCTGCATAAAACCAGAGATTGAAATGAGCACAGATAAAGTTCCTTAAGCCAAATATGGAATAGACAAGAGCTACTCCTTGCTCAACGAAATGGACTCAACACCGCATATTAAATGCCTAAGAATGTACCTGACTAGTAAGTATCTTAAAACCTATGGATTGCTATGTCTCCGAAAGAGAATCAAGCATGTGTACAGGGGCATAAACGCAGCAGTGATAGGATTGGAGAGGTTCGGTGAGCAAATGAAGACCCTCTGAAGTCATATTGCATGGTACCCATTCCACGGGTTTCAACTACCCAGGTTTAAGGTATTCTTCCTTCAGCTAAAACATGCATGTGGAACCTAGAGTATGATCAACCATGTGATCGGGAGACGTGTTCAAATATGTCTCAGTTTTCGTACCCTGGTACTCGGGTGCAACATTCCAGACGCTTTACTAACACCCTCCCGACTTGGAGAGTCAGTCCCTTTAACCTCCTGTTTGGCCCAGTTTGCAATTTCTGCGGAAGATGAACAGGAATAGCGAGAACCAATGAGAGACTAGCTGGAGGTGTCTGGACGGGCAAATTTAACTCTCATTTCCCACCAGGAAGAGGAATTAACCAAAGGCTCAGCGTGCCGTGCCGGAACCAGATTAGGGCCTGAAGCCATCCTGCGGTGTTGCGGCCAGCTCAAAAGAAAGCGAGTTGAAGAAAGGAGCTCAGGGGCACTGTAATTCACAAACCTGCAGAGTTATAAATGACAGCTATCGTCCAAAAATATACTGAAGTAAGGCTGCCAAGAGGACTTGAAAGCGGGGCAGAATTGCAGGAAACCGATTTCAGGAGGTAGACTGGAATTGCATTGAAAGCATAGGAAAAGAGGCAGAACGTCCACAATGATGCACTTGGCCAAAAAGGGCGTATGCGTTTTTTCCTGAATATATTCAGGAAAAAACGCATACGCCCTTTTTGGCCAACCAAGCAAGCTTGCAAAGGAAATCTACACTACAATGAAGTCTCACTTCCCCCCGGTCAAAAGGGCCATCTGAAAAAAGTGTAAAATCCAGAAAGGCAGGACAGGCCATGGAGAACTGGGAGCCTTGTTATGCTGATGGGCGGGATGTAAATTGCCAACAGACACTCGGGAGAAGTGTATGGTGTTTCCTGAAACATCTAAAAAACAAAGCAACAGAGCCTAGGGCACTTCCACTTATGGTCCTATAGCTTAGGGAAATTAAAATCAAAAAGACACAGCCACCCCAAAGTTTGGGACGCCTCTGTTTACAAGAACCTCGTTTACAGTACAAGTTCAACATCGCAGAAAGTGAAAAATGGATAAAGAAGTTGTGGTATTTACTTACAAAGCAATATCACTCAGCAATGAAATCTATGTCATCAGGCCCTTAGCAGCACAATGAGTGGATTCAGGTATGATGATTCTAACTGAAATAAGTCACACAGAAAAAGAAACATCATAAGATATCAGTAATACACGGAATGTAAACTTGGCTACACAGGAACTGAATTACAGAACAGAACAGGGTCTCAAATTTAGAAAACCAACTTATGCTTGCTTAAGGGGAAAGGTGAGTTGGGGTGCTGCATAAAACCAGAGATTGAAATGAGCACAGATAAAGTTCCTTAAGCCAAATATGGAATAGACAAGAGCTACTCCTTGCTCAACGAAATGGACTCAACACCGCATATTAAATGCCTAAGAATGTACCTGACTAGTAAGTATCTTAAAACCTATGGATTGCTATGTCTCCGAAAGAGAATCAAGCATGTGTACAGGGGCATAAACGCAGCAGTGATAGGATTGGAGAGGTTCGGTGAGCAAATGAAGACCCTTTGAAGTCATATTGCATGGTACCCATTCCACGGGTTTCAACTACCCAGGTTTAAGGTATTCTTCCTTCAGCTAAAACATGCATGTGGAACCTAGATTATGATCAACCATGTGATCGGGAGACGTGTTCAAATATGTCTCAGTTTTCGTACCCTGGTACTCGGGTGCAACATTCCAGACACTTTACTAACACTCTCCCGACTTGGAGAGTCAGTCCCTTTAACCTCCTGTTTGGCCCAGTTTGCAATTTCTGCGGAAGATGAACAGGAATAGCGAGAACCAATGAGAGACTAGCTGGAGGTGTCTGGACGGGCAAATTTAACTCTCATTTCCCACCAGGAAGAGGAATTAACCAAAGGCTCAGCGTGCCGTGCCGGAACCAGATTAGGGCCTGAAGCCATCCTGCGGTGTTGCGGCCAGCTCAAAAGAAAGCGAGTTGAAGAAAGGAGCTCAGGGGCACTGTAATTCACAAACCTGCAGAGTTATAAATGACAGCTATCGTCCAAAAATATACTGAAGTAAGGCTGCCAAGAGGACTTGAAAGCGGGGCAGAATTGCAGGAAACCGATTTCAGGAGGCAGACTGGAATTGCATTGAAAGCATAGGAAAAGAGGCAGAACGTCCACAATGATGCACTTGGCCAAAAAGGGCGTATGCGTTTTTTCCTGAATATATTCAGGAAAAAACGCATACGCCCTTTTTGGCCAACCAAGCAAGCTTGCAAAGGAAATCTGCACTACAATGAAGTCTCACTTCCCCCCGGTCAAAAGGGCCATCTGAAAAAAGTGTAAAATCCAGAAAGACAGGACAGGCCATGGAGAACTGGGAGCCTTGTTATGCTGATGGGCGGGATGTAAATTGCCAACAGACACTCGGGAGAAGTGTATGGTGTTTCCTGAAACATCTAAAAAACAAAGCAACAGAGCCTAGGGCACTTCCACTTATGGTCCTATAGCTTAGGGAAATTAAAATCAAAAAGACACAGCCACCCCAAAGTTTGGGACGCCTCTGTTTACAAGAACCTCGTTTACAGTACAAGTTCAACATCGCAGAAAGTGAAAAATGGATAAAGAAGTTGTGGTATTTACTTACAAAGCAATATCACTCAGCAATGAAATCTATGTCATCAGGCCCTTAGCAGCACAATGAGTGGATTCAGGTATGATGATTCTAACTGAAATAAGTCACACAGAAAAAGAACCATCATAAGATATCAGTAATACACGGAATGTAAACTTGGCTACACAGGAACTGAATTACAGAACAGAACAGGGTCTCAAATTTAGAAAACCAACTTATGCTTGCTTAAGGGGAAAGGTGAGTTGGGGTGCTGCATAAAACCAGAGATTGAAATGAGCACAGATAAAGTTCCTTAAGCCAAATATGGAATAGACAAGAGCTACTCCTTGCTCAACGAAATGGACTCAACACCGCATATTAAATGCCTAAGAATGTACCTGACTAGTAAGTATCTTAAAACCTATGGATTGCTATGTCTCCGAAAGAGAATCAAGCATGTGTACAGGGGCATAAACGCAGCAGTGATAGGATTGGAGAGGTTCGGTGAGCAAATGAAAACCCTCTGAAGTCATATTGCATGGTACCCATTCCACGGGTTTCAACTACCCAGGTTTAAGGTATTCTTCCTTCAGCTAAAACATGCATGTGGAACCTAGAGTATGATCAACCATGTGATCGGGAGACGTGTTCAAATATGTCTCAGTTTTCGTACCCTGGTACTCGGGTGCAACATTCCAGACGCTTTACTAACACCCTCCCGACTTGGAGAGTCAGTCCCTTTAACCTCCTGTTTGGCCCAGTTTGCAATTTCTGCGGAAGATGAACAGGAATAGCGAGAACCAATGAGAGACTAGCTGGAGGTGTCTGGACGGGCAAATTTAACTCTCATTTCCCACCAGGAAGAGGAATTAACCAAAGGCTCAGCGTGCCGTGCCGGAACCAGATTAGGGCCTGAAGCCATCCTGCGGTGTTGCGGCCAGCTCAAAAGAAAGCGAGTTGAAGAAAGGAGCTCAGGGGCACTGTAATTCACAAACCTGCAGAGTTATAAATGACAGCTATCGTCCAAAAATATACTGAAGTAAGGCTGCCAAGAGGACTTGAAAGCGGGGCAGAATTGCAGGAAACCGATTTCAGGAGGCAGACTGGAATTGCATTGAAAGCATAGGAAAAGAGGCAGAACGTCCACAATGATGCACTTGGCCAAAAAGGGCGTATGCGTTTTTTCCTGAATATATTCAGGAAAAAACGCATACGCCCTTTTTGGCCAACCAAGCAAGCTTGCAAAGGAAATCTACACTACAATGAAGTCTCACTTCCCCCCGGTCAAAAGGGCCATCTGAAAAAAGTGTAAAATCCAGAAAGGCAGGACAGGCCATGGAGAACTGGGAGCCTTGTTATGCTGATGGGCGGGATGTAAATTGCCAACAGACACTCGGGAGAAGTGTATGGTGTTTCCTGAAACATCTAAAAAACAAAGCAACAGAGCCTAGGGCACTTCCACTTATGGTCCTATAGCTTAGGGAAATTAAAATCAAAAAGACACAGCCACCCCAAAGTTTGGGACGCCTCTGTTTACAAGAACCTCGTTTACCGTACCAGTTTAACATCGCAGAAAGTGAAAAATGGATAAAGAAGTTGTGGTATTTACTTACAAAGCAATATCACTCAGCAATGAAATCTATGTCATCAGGCCCTTAGCAGCACAATGAGTGGATTCAGGTATGATGATTCTAACTGAAATAAGTCACACAGAAAAAGAAACATCATAAGATATCAGTAATACACGGAATGTAAACTTGGCTACACAGGAACTGAATTACAGAACAGAACAGGGTCTCAAATTTAGAAAACCAACTTATGCTTGCTTAAGGGGAAAGGTGAGTTGGGGTGCTGCATAAAACCAGAGATTGAAATGAGCACAGATAAAGTTCCTTAAGCCAAATATGGAATAGACAAGAGCTACTCCTTGCTCAACGAAATGGACTCAACACCGCATATTAAATGCCTAAGAATGTACCTGACTAGTAAGTATCTTAAAACCTATGGATTGCTATGTCTCCGAAAGAGAATCAAGCATGTGTACAGGGGCATAAACGCAGCAGTGATAGGATTGGAGAGGTTCGGTGAGCAAATGAAGACCCTTTGAAGTCATATTGCATGGTACCCATTCCACGGGTTTCAACTACCCAGGTTTAAGGTATTCTTCCTTCAGCTAAAACATGCATGTGGAACCTAGAGTATGATCAACCATGTGATCGGGAGACGTGTTCAAATATGTCTCAGTTTTCGTACCCTGGTACTCGGGTGCAACATTCCAGACGCTTTACTAACACCCTCCCAACTTGGAGAGTCAGTCCCTTTAACCTCCTGTTTGGCCCAGTTTGCAATTTCTGCGGAAGATGAACAGGAATAGCGAGAACCAATGAGAGACTAGCTGGAGGTGTCTGGACGGGCAAATTTAACTCTCATTTCCCACCAGGAAGAGGAATTAACCAAAGGCTCAGCGTGCCGTGCCGGAACCAGATTAGGGCCTGAAGCCATCCTGCGGTGTTGCGGCCAGCTCAAAAGAAAGCGAGTTGAAGAAAGGAGCTCAGGGGCACTGTAATTCACAAACCTGCAGAGTTATAAATGACAGCTATCGTCCAAAAATATACTGAAGTAAGGCTGCCAAGAGGACTTGAAAGCGGGGCAGAATTGCAGGAAACCGATTTCAGGAGGCAGACTGGAATTGCATTGAAAGCATAGGAAAAGAGGCAGAACGTCCACAATGATGCACTTGGCCAAAAAGGGCGTATGCGTTTTTTCCTGAATATATTCAGGAAAAAACGCATACGCCCTTTTTGGCCAACCAAGCAAGCTTGCAAAGGAAATCTGCACTACAATGAAGTCTCACTTCCCCCCGGTCAGAAGGGCCATCTGAAAAAAGTGTAAAATCCAGAAAGGCAGGACAGGCCATGGAGAACTGGGAGCCTTGTTATGCTGATGGGCGGGATGTAAATTGCCAACAGACACTCGGGAGAAGTGTATGGTGTTTCCTGAAACATCTACAAAACAAAGCAACAGAGCCTAGGGCACTTCCACTTATGGTCCTATAGCTTAGGGAAATTAAAATCAAAAAGACACAGCCACCCCAAAGTTTGGGACGCCTCTGTTTACAAGAACCTCGTTTACCGTACAAGTTCAACATCGCAGAAAGTGAAAAATGGATAAAGAAGTTGTGGTATTTACTTACAAAACAATATCACTCAGCAATGAAATCTATGTCATCAGGCCCTTAGCAGCACAATGAGTGGATTCAGGTATGATGATTCTAACTGAAATAAGTCACACAGAAAAAGAACCATCATAAGATATCAGTAATACACGGAATGTAAACTTGGCTACACAGGAACTGAATTACAGAACAGAACAGGGTCTCAAATTTAGAAAACCAACTTATGCTTGCTTAAGGGGAAAGGTGAGTTGGGGTGCTGCATAAAACCAGAGATTGAAATGAGCACAGATAAAGTTCCTTAAGCCAAATATGGAATAGACAAGAGCTACTCCTTGCTCAACGAAATGGACTCAACACCGCATATTAAATGCCTAAGAATGTACCTGACTAGTAAGTATCTTAAAACCTATGGATTGCTATGTCTCCGAAAGAGAATCAAGCATGTGTACAGGGGCATAAACGCAGCAGTGATAGGATTGGAGAGGTTCGGTGAGCAAATGAAGACCCTTTGAAGTCATATTGCATGGTACCCATTCCACGGGTTTCAACTACCCAGGTTTAAGGTATTCTTCCTTCAGCTAAAACATGCATGTGGAACCTAGAGTATGATCAACCATGTGATCGGGAGACGTGTTCAAATATGTCTCAGTTTTCGTACCCTGGTACTCGGGTGCAACATTCCAGACGCTTTACTAACACCCTCCCGACTTGGAGAGTCAGTCCCTTTAACCTCCTGTTTGGCCCAGTTTGCAATTTCTGCGGAAGATGAACAGGAATAGCGAGAACCAATGAGAGACTAGCTGGAAGGTGTCTGGACGGGCAAATTTAACTCTCATTTCCCACCAGGAAGAGGAATTAACCAAAGGCTCAGCGTGCCGTGCCGGAACCAGATTAGGGCCTGAAGCCATCCTGCGGTGTTGCGGCCAGCTCAAAAGAAAGCGAGTTGAAGAAAGGAGCTCAGGGGCACTGTAATTCACAAACCTGCAGAGTTATAAATGACAGCTATCGTCCAAAAATATACTGAAGTAAGGCTGCCAAGAGGACTTGAAAGCGGGGCAGAATTGCAGGAAACCGATTTCAGGAGGCAGACTGGAATTGCATTGAAAGCATAGGAAAAGAGGCAGAACGTCCACAATGATGCACTTGGCCAAAAAGGGCGTATGCGTTTTTTCCTGAATATATTCAGGAAAAAACGCATACGCCCTTTTTGGCCAACCAAGCAAGCTTGCAAAGGAAATCTGCACTACAATGAAGTCTCACTTCCCCCCGGTCAAAAGGGCCATCTGAAAAAAGTGTAAAATCCAGAAAGGCAGGACAGGCCATGGAGAACTGGGAGCCTTGTTATGCTGATGGGCGGGATGTAAATTGCCAACAGACACTCGGGAGAAGTGTATGGTGTTTCCTGAAACATCTAAAAAACAAAGCAACAGAGCCTAGGGCACTTCCACTTATGGTCCTATAGCTTAGGGAAATTAAAATCAAAAAGACACAGCCACCCCAAAGTTTGGGACGCCTCTGTTTACAAGAACCTCGTTTACCGTACAAGTTCAACATCGCAGAAAGTGAAAAATGGATAAAGAAGTTGTGGTATTTACTTACAAAGCAATATCACTCAGCAATGAAATCTATGTCATCAGGCCCTTAGCAGCACAATGAGTGGATTCAGGTATGATGATTCTAACTGAAATAAGTCACACAGAAAAAGAAACATCATAAGATATCAGTAATACACGGAATGTAAACTTGGCTACACAGGAACTGAATTACAGAACAGAACAGGGTCTCAAATTTAGAAAACCAACTTATGCTTGCTTAAGGGGAAAGGTGAGTTGGGGTGCTGCATAAAACCAGAGATTGAAATGAGCACAGATAAAGTTCCTTAAGCCAAATATGGAATAGACAAGAGCTACTCCTTGCTCAACGAAATGGACTCAACACCGCATATTAAATGCCTAAGAATGTACCTGACTATTAAGTATCTTAAAACCTATGGATTGCTATGTCTCCGAAAGAGAATCAAGCAAGTGTACAGGGGCATAAACGCAGCAGTGATAGGATTGGAGAGGTTCGGTGAGCAAATGAAGACCCTTTGAAGTCATATTGCATGGTACCCATTCCACGGGTTTCAACTACCCAGGTTTAAGGTATTCTTCCTTCAGCTAAAACATGCATGTGGAACCTAGAGTATGATCAACCATGTGATCGGGAGACGTGTTCAAATATGTCTCAGTTTTCGTACCCTGGTACTCGGGTGCAACATTCCAGACGCTTTACTAACACCCTCCCGACTTGGAGAGTCAGTCCCTTTAACCTCCTGTTTGGCCCAGTTTGCAATTTCTGCGGAAGATGAACAGGAATAGCGAGAACCAATGAGAGACTAGCTGGAAGGTGTCTGGACGGGCAAATTTAACTCTCATTTCCCACCAGGAAGAGGAATTAACCAAAGGCTCAGCGTGCCGTGCCGGAACCAGATTAGGGCCTGAAGCCATCCTGCGGTGTTGCGGCCAGCTCAAAAGAAAGCGAGTTGAAGAAAGGAGCTCAGGGGGACTGTAATTCACAAACCTGCAGAGTTATAAATGACAGCTATCGTCCAAAAATATACTGAAGTAAGGCTGCCAAGAGGACTTGAAAGCGGGGCAGAATTGCAGGAAACCGATTTCAGGAGGCAGACTGGAATTGCATTGAAAGCATAGGAAAAGAGGCAGAACGTCCACAATGATGCACTTGGCCAAAAAGGGCGTATGCGTTTTTTCCTGAATATATTCAGGAAAAAACGCATACGCCCTTTTTGGCCAACCAAGCAAGCTTGCAAAGGAAATCTGCACTACAATGAAGTCTCACTTCCCCCCGGTCAAAAGGGCCATCTGAAAAAAGTGTAAAATCCAGAAAGGCAGGACAGGCCATGGAGAACTGGGAGCCTTGTTATGCTGATGGGCGGGATGTAAATTGCCAACAGACACTCGGGAGAAGTGTATGGTGTTTCCTGAAACATCTAAAAAACAAAGCAACAGAGCCTAGGGCACTTCCACTTATGGTCCTATAGCTTAGGGAAATTAAAATCAAAAAGACACAGCCACCCCAAAGTTTGGGACGCCTCTGTTTACAAGAACCTCGTTTACCGTACAAGTTCAACATCGCAGAAAGTGAAAAATGGATAAAGAAGTTGTGGTATTTACTTACAAAGCAATATCACTCAGCAATGAAATCTATGTCATCAGGCCCTTAGCAGCACAATGAGTGGATTCAGGTATGATGATTCTAACTGAAATAAGTCACACAGAAAAAGAAACATCATAAGATATCAGTAATACACGGAATGTAAACTTGGCTACACAGGAACTGAATTACAGAACAGAACAGGGTCTCAAATTTAGAAAACCAACTTATGCTTGCTTAAGGGGAAAGGTGAGTTGGGGTGCTGCATAAAACCAGAGATTGAAATGAGCACAGATAAAGTTCCTTAAGCCAAATATGGAATAGACAAGAGCTACTCCTTGCTCAACGAAATGGACTCAACACCGCATATTAAATGCCTAAGAATGTACCTGACTAGTAAGTATCTTAAAACCTATGGATTGCTATGTCTCCGAAAGAGAATCAAGCATGTGTACAGGGGCATAAACGCAGCAGTGATAGGATTGGAGAGGTTCGGTGAGCAAATGAAGACCCTTTGAAGTCATATTGCATGGTACCCATTCCACGGGTTTCAACTACCCAGGTTTAAGGTATTCTTCCTTCAGCTAAAACATGCATGTGGAACCTAGAGTATGATCAACCATGTGATCGGGAGACGTGTTCAAATATGTCTCAGTTTTCGTACCCTGGTACTCGGGTGCAACATTCCAGACGCTTTACTAACACCCTCCCGACTTGGAGAGTCAGTCCCTTTAACCTCCTGTTTGGCCCAGTTTGCAATTTCTGCGGAAGATGAACAGGAATAGCGAGAACCAATGAGAGACTAGCTGGAGGTGTCTGGACGGGCAAATTTAACTCTCATTTCCCACCAGGAAGAGGAATTAACCAAAGGCTCAGCGTGCCGTGCCGGAACCAGATTAGGGCCTGAAGCCATCCTGCGGTGTTGCGGCCAGCTCAAAAGAAAGCGAGTTGAAGAAAGGAGCTCAGGGGCACTGTAATTCACAAACCTGCAGAGTTATAAATGACAGCTATCGTCCAAAAATATACTGAAGTAAGGCTGCCAAGAGGACTTGAAAGCGGGGCAGAATTGCAGGAAACCGATTTCAGGAGGCAGACTGGAATTGCATTGAAAGCATAGGAAAAGAGGCAGAACGTCCACAATGATGCACTTGGCCAAAAAGGGCGTATGCGTTTTTTCCTGAATATATTCAGGAAAAAACGCATACGCCCTTTTTGGCCAACCAAGCAAGCTTGCAAAGGAAATCTGCACTACAATGAAGTCTCACTTCCCCCCGGTCAAAAGGGCCATCTGAAAAAAGTGTAAAATCCAGAAAGGCAGGACAGGCCATGGAGAACTGGGAGCCTTGTTATGCTGATGGGCGGGATGTAAATTGCCAACAGACACTCGGGAGAAGTGTATGGTGTTTCCTGAAACATCTAAAAAACAAAGCAACAGAGCCTAGGGCACTTCCACTTATGGTCCTATAGCTTAGGGAAATTAAAATCAAAAAGACACAGCCACCCCAAAGTTTGGGACGCCTCTGTTTACAAGAACCTCGTTTACCGTACAAGTTCAACATCGCAGAAAGTGAAAAATGGATAAAGAAGTTGTGGTATTTACTTACAAAGCAATATCACTCAGCAATGAAATCTATGTCATCAGGCCCTTAGCAGCACAATGAGTGGATTCAGGTATGATGATTCTAACTGAAATAAGTCACACAGAAAAAGAAACATCATAAGATATCAGTAATACACGGAATGTAAACTTGGCTACACAGGAACTGAATTACAGAACAGAACAGGGTCTCAAATTTAGAAAACCAACTTATGCTTGCTTAAGGGGAAAGGTGAGTTGGGGTGCTGCATAAAACCAGAGATTGAAATGAGCACAGATAAAGTTCCTTAAGCCAAATATGGAATAGACAAGAGCTACTCCTTGCTCAACGAAATGGACTCAACACCGCATATTAAATGCCTAAGAATGTACCTGACTAGTAAGTATCTTAAAACCTATGGATTGCTATGTCTCCGAAAGAGAATCAAGCATGTGTACAGGGGCATAAACGCAGCAGTGATAGGATTGGAGAGGTTCGGTGAGCAAATGAAGACCCTTTGAAGTCATATTGCATGGTACCCATTCCACGGGTTTCAACTACCCAGGTTTAAGGTATTCTTCCTTCAGCTAAAACATGCATGTGGAACCTAGAGTATGATCAACCATGTGATCGGGAGACGTGTTCAAATATGTCTCAGTTTTCGTACCCTGGTACTCGGGTGCAACATTCCAGACGCTTTACTAACACCCTCCCGACTTGGAGAGTCAGTCCCTTTAACCTCCTGTTTGGCCCAGTTTGCAATTTCTGCGGAAGATGAACAGGAATAGCGAGAACCAATGAGAGACTAGCTGGAGGTGTCTGGACGGGCAAATTTAACTCTCATTTCCCACCAGGAAGAGGAATTAACCAAAGGCTCAGCGTGCCGTGCCGGAACCAGATTAGGGCCTGAAGCCATCCTGCGGTGTTGCGGCCAGCTCAAAAGAAAGCGAGTTGAAGAAAGGAGCTCAGGGGCACTGTAATTCACAAACCTGCAGAGTTATAAATGACAGCTATCGTCCAAAAATATACTGAAGTAAGGCTGCCAAGAGGACTTGAAAGCGGGGCAGAATTGCAGGAAACCGATTTCAGGAGGCAGACTGGAATTGCATTGAAAGCATAGGAAAAGAGGCAGAACGTCCACAATGATGCACTTGGCCAAAAAGGGCGTATGCGTTTTTTCCTGAATATATTCAGGAAAAAACGCATACGCCCTTTTTGGCCAACCAAGCAAGCTTGCAAAGGAAATCTGCACTACAATGAAGTCTCACTTCCCCCCGGTCAAAAGGGCCATCTGAAAAAAGTGTAAAATCCAGAAAGGCAGGACAGGCCATGGAGAACTGGGAGCCTTGTTATGCTGATGGGCGGGATGTAAATTGCCAACAGACACTCGGGAGAAGTGTATGGTGTTTCCTGAAACATCTAAAAAACAAAGCAACAGAGCCTAGGGCACTTCCACTTATGGTCCTATAGCTTAGGGAAATTAAAATCAAAAAGACACAGCCACCCCAAAGTTTGGGACGCCTCTGTTTACAAGAACCTCGTTTACCGTACAAGTTCAACATCGCAGAAAGTGAAAAATGGATAAAGAAGTTGTGGTATTTACTTACAAAGCAATATCACTCAGCAATGAAATCTATGTCATCAGGCCCTTAGCAGCACAATGAGTGGATTCAGGTATGATGATTCTAACTGAAATAAGTCACACAGAAAAAGAAACATCATAAGATATCAGTAATACACGGAATGTAAACTTGGCTACACAGGAACTGAATTACAGAACAGAACAGGGTCTCAAATTTAGAAAACCAACTTATGCTTGCTTAAGGGGAAAGGTGAGTTGGGGTGCTGCATAAAACCAGAGATTGAAATGAGCACAGATAAAGTTCCTTAAGCCAAATATGGAATAGACAAGAGCTACTCCTTGCTCAACGAAATGGACTCAACACCGCATATTAAATGCCTAAGAATGTACCTGACTAGTAAGTATCTTAAAACCTATGGATTGCTATGTCTCCGAAAGAGAATCAAGCATGTGTACAGGGGCATAAACGCAGCAGTGATAGGATTGGAGAGGTTCGGTGAGCAAATGAAGACCCTTTGAAGTCATATTGCATGGTACCCATTCCACGGGTTTCAACTACCCAGGTTTAAGGTATTCTTCCTTCAGCTAAAACATGCATGTGGAACCTAGAGTATGATCAACCATGTGATCGGGAGACGTGTTCAAATATGTCTCAGTTTTCGTACCCTGGTACTCGGGTGCAACATTCCAGACGCTTTACTAACACCCTCCCGACTTGGAGAGTCAGTCCCTTTAACCTCCTGTTTGGCCCAGTTTGCAATTTCTGCGGAAGATGAACAGGAATAGCGAGAACCAATGAGAGACTAGCTGGAGGTGTCTGGACGGGCAAATTTAACTCTCATTTCCCACCAGGAAGAGGAATTAACCAAAGGCTCAGCGTGCCGTGCCGGAACCAGATTAGGGCCTGAAGCCATCCTGCGGTGTTGCGGCCAGCTCAAAAGAAAGCGAGTTGAAGAAAGGAGCTCAGGGGCACTGTAATTCACAAACCTGCAGAGTTATAAATGACAGCTATCGTCCAAAAATATACTGAAGTAAGGCTGCCAAGAGGACTTGAAAGCGGGGCAGAATTGCAGGAAACCGATTTCAGGAGGCAGACTGGAATTGCATTGAAAGCATAGGAAAAGAGGCAGAACGTCCACAATGATGCACTTGGCCAAAAAGGGCGTATGCGTTTTTTCCTGAATATATTCAGGAAAAAACGCATACGCCCTTTTTGGCCAACCAAGCAAGCTTGCAAAGGAAATCTGCACTACAATGAAGTCTCACTTCCCCCCGGTCAAAAGGGCCATCTGAAAAAAGTGTAAAATCCAGAAAGGCAGGACAGGCCATGGAGAACTGGGAGCCTTGTTATGCTGATGGGCGGGATGTAAATTGCCAACAGACACTCGGGAGAAGTGTATGGTGTTTCCTGAAACATCTAAAAAACAAAGCAACAGAGCCTAGGGCACTTCCACTTATGGTCCTATAGCTTAGGGAAATTAAAATCAAAAAGACACAGCCACCCCAAAGTTTGGGACGCCTCTGTTTACAAGAACCTCGTTTACAGTACAAGTTCAACATCGCAGAAAGTGAAAAATGGATAAAGAAGTTGTGGTATTTACTTACAAAGCAATATCACTCAGCAATGAAATCTATGTCATCAGGCCCTTAGCAGCACAATGAGTGGATTCAGGTATGATGATTCTAACTGAAATAAGTCACACAGAAACAGAAACATCATAAGATATCAGTAATACACGGAATGTAAACTTGGCTACACAGGAACTGAATTACAGAACAGAACAGGGTCTCAAATTTAGAAAACCAACTTATGCTTGCTTAAGGGGAAAGGTGAGTTGGGGTGCTGCATAAAACCAGAGATTGAAATGAACACAGATAAAGTTCCTTAAGCCAAATATGGAATAGACAAGAGCTACTCCTTGCTCAACGAAATGGACTCAACACCGCATATTAAATGCCTAAGAATGTACCTGACTAGTAAGTATCTTAAAACCTATGGATTGCTATGTCTCCGAAAGAGAATCAAGCATGTGTACAGGGGCATAAACGCAGCAGTGATAGGATTGGAGAGGTTCGGTGAGCAAATGAAGACCCTTTGAAGTCATATTGCATGGTACCCATTCCACGGGTTTCAACTACCCAGGTTTAAGGTATTCTTCCTTCAGCTAAAACATGCATGTGGAACCTAGAGTATGATCAACCATGTGATCGGGAGACGTGTTCAAATATGTCTCAGTTTTCGTACCCTGGTACTCGGGTGCAACATTCCAGACGCTTTACTAACACCCTCCCGACTTGGAGAGTCAGTCCCTTTAACCTCCTGTTTGGCCCAGTTTGCAATTTCTGCGGAAGATGAACAGGAATAGCGAGAACCAATGAGAGACTAGCTGGAAGGTGTCTGGACGGGCAAATTTAACTCTCATTTCCCACCAGGAAGAGGAATTAACCAAAGGCTCAGCGTGCCGTGCCGGAACCAGATTAGGGCCTGAAGCCATCCTGCGGTGTTGCGGCCAGCTCAAAAGAAAGCGAGTTGAAGAAAGGAGCTCAGGGGCACTGTAATTCACAAACCTGCAGAGTTATAAATGACAGCTATCGTCCAAAAATATACTGAAGTAAGGCTGCCAAGAGGACTTGAAAGCGGGGCAGAATTGCAGGAAACCGATTTCAGGAGGCAGACTGGAATTGCATTGAAAGCATAGGAAAAGAGGCAGAACGTCCACAATGATGCACTTGGCCAAAAAGGGCGTATGCGTTTTTTCCTGAATATATTCAGGAAAAAACGCATACGCCCTTTTTGGCCAACCAAGCAAGCTTGCAAAGGAAATCTGCACTACAATGAAGTCTCACTTCCCCCCGGTCAAAAGGGCCATCTGAAAAAAGTGTAAAATCCAGAAAGGCAGGACAGGCCATGGAGAACTGGGAGCCTTGTTATGCTGATGGGCGGGATGTAAATTGCCAACAGACACTCGGGAGAAGTGTATGGTGTTTCCTGAAACATCTAAAAAACAAAGCAACAGAGCCTAGGGCACTTCCACTTATGGTCCTATAGCTTAGGGAAATTAAAATCAAAAAGACACAGCCACCCCAAAGTTTGGGACGCCTCTGTTTACAAGAACCTCGTTTACAGTACAAGTTCAACATCGCAGAAAGTGAAAAATGGATAAAGAAGTTGTGGTATTTACTTACAAAGCAATATCACTCAGCAATGAAATCTATGTCATCAGGCCCTTAGCAGCACAATGAGTGGATTCAGGTATGATGATTCTAACTGAAATAAGTCACACAGAAAAAGAAACATCATAAGATATCAGTAATACACGGAATGTAAACTTGGCTACACAGGAACTGAATTACAGAACAGAACAGGGTCTCAAATTTAGAAAACCAACTTATGCTTGCTTAAGGGGAAAGGTGAGTTGGGGTGCTGCATAAAACCAGAGATTGAAATGAGCACAGATAAAGTTCCTTAAGCCAAATATGGAATAGACAAGAGCTACTCCTTGCTCAACGAAATGGACTCAACACCGCATATTAAATGCCTAAGAATGTACCTGACTAGTAAGTATCTTAAAACCTATGGATTGCTATGTCTCCGAAAGAGAATCAAGCAAGTGTACAGGGGCATAAACGCAGCAGTGATAGGATTGGAGAGGTTCGGTGAGCAAATGAAGACCCTTTGAAGTCATATTGCATGGTACCCATTCCACGGGTTTCAACTACCCAGGTTTAAGGTATTCTTCCTTCAGCTAAAACATGCATGTGGAACCTAGAGTATGATCAACCATGTGATCGGGAGACGTGTTCAAATATGTCTCAGTTTTCGTACCCTGGTACTCGGGTGCAACATTCCAGACGCTTTACTAACACCCTCCCGACTTGGAGAGTCAGTCCCTTTAACCTCCTGTTTGGCCCAGTTTGCAATTTCTGCGGAAGATGAACAGGAATAGCGAGAACCAATGAGAGACTAGCTGGAAGGTGTCTGGACGGGCAAATTTAACTCTCATTTCCCACCAGGAAGAGGAATTAACCAAAGGCTCAGCGTGCCGTGCCGGAACCAGATTAGGGCCTGAAGCCATCCTGCGGTGTTGCGGCCAGCTCAAAAGAAAGCGAGTTGAAGAAAGGAGCTCAGGGGGACTGTAATTCACAAACCTGCAGAGTTATAAATGACAGCTATCGTCCAAAAATATACTGAAGTAAGGCTGCCAAGAGGACTTGAAAGCGGGGCAGAATTGCAGGAAACCGATTTCAGGAGGCAGACTGGAATTGCATTGAAAGCATAGGAAAAGAGGCAGAACGTCCACAATGATGCACTTGGCCAAAAAGGGCGTATGCGTTTTTTCCTGAATATATTCAGGAAAAAACGCATACGCCCTTTTTGGCCAACCAAGCAAGCTTGCAAAGGAAATCTGCACTACAATGAAGTCTCACTTCCCCCCAGTCAAAAGGGCCATCTGAAAAAAGTGTAAAATCCAGAAAGGCAGGACAGGCCATGGAGAACTGGGAGCCTTGTTATGCTGATGGGCGGGATGTAAATTGCCAACAGACACTCGGGAGAAGTGTATGGTGTTTCCTGAAACATCTAAAAAACAAAGCAACAGAGCCTAGGGCACTTCCACTTATGGTCCTATAGCTTAGGGAAATTAAAATCAAAAAGACACAGCCACCCCAAAGTTTGGGACGCCTCTGTTTACAAGAACCTCGTTTACAGTACAAGTTCAACATCGCAGAAAGTGAAAAATGGATAAAGAAGTTGTGGTATTTACTTACAAAGCAATATCACTCTGCAATGAAATCTATGTCATCAGGCCCTTAGCAGCACAATGAGTGGATTCAGGTATGATGATTCTAACTGAAATAAGTCACACAGAAAAAGAAACATCATAAGATATCAGTAATACACGGAATGTAAACTTGGCTACACAGGAACTGAATTCCAAAACAGAACAGGGTCTCAAATTTAGAAAACCAACTTATGCTTGCTTAAGGGGAAAGGTGAGTTGGGGTGCTGCATAAAACCAGAGATTGAAATGAGCACAGATAAAGTTCCTTAAGCCAAATATGGAATAGACAAGAGCTACTCCTTGCTCAACGAAATGGACTCAACACCGCATATTAAATGCCTAAGAATGTACCTGACTAGTAAGTATCTTAAAACCTATGGATTGCTATGTCTCCGAAAGAGAATCAAGCAAGTGTACAGGGGCATAAACGCAGCAGTGATAGGATTGGAGAGGTTCGGTGAGCAAATGAAGACCCTTTGAAGTCATATTGCATGGTACCCATTCCACGGGTTTCAACTACCCAGGTTTAAGGTATTCTTCCTTCAGCTAAAACATGCATGTGGAACCTAGAGTATGATCAACCATGTGATCGGGAGACGTGTTCAAATATGTCTCAGTTTTCGTACCCTGGTACTCGGGTGCAACATTCCAGACGCTTTACTAACACCCTCCCGACTTGGAGAGTCAGTCCCTTTAACCTCCTGTTTGGCCCAGTTTGCAATTTCTGCGGAAGATGAACAGGAATAGCGAGAACCAATGAGAGACTAGCTGGAGGTGTCTGGACGGGCAAATTTAACTCTCATTTCCCACCAGGAAGAGGAATTAACCAAAGGCTCAGCGTGCCGTGCCGGAACCAGATTAGGGCCTGAAGCCATCCTGCGGTGTTGCGGCCAGCTCAAAAGAAAGCGAGTTGAAGAAAGGAGCTCAGGGGCACTGTAATTCACAAACCTGCAGAGTTATAAATGACAGCTATCGTCCAAAAATATACTGAAGTAAGGCTGCCAAGAGGACTTGAAAGCGGGGCAGAATTGCAGGAAACCGATTTCAGGAGGCAGACTGGAATTGCATTGAAAGCATAGGAAAAGAGGCAGAACGTCCACAATGATGCACTTGGCCAAAAAGGGCGTATGCGTTTTTTCCTGAATATATTCAGGAAAAAACACATACGCCCTTTTTGGCCAACCAAGCAAGCTTGCAAAGGAAATCTACACTACAATGAAGTCTCACTTCCCCCCGGTCAAAAGGGCCATCTGAAAAAAGTGTAAAATCCAGAAAGGCAGGACAGGCCATGGAGAACTGGGAGCCTTGTTATGCTGATGGGCGGGATGTAAATTGCCAACAGACACTCGGGAGAAGTGTATGGTGTTTCCTGAAACATCTACAAAACAAAGCAACAGAGCCTAGGGCACTTCCACTTATGGTCCTATAGCTTAGGGAAATTAAAATCAAAAAGACACAGCCACCCCAAAGTTTGGGACGCCTCTGTTTACAAGAACCTCGTTTACCGTACAAGTTCAACATCGCAGAAAGTGAAAAATGGATAAAGAAGTTGTGGTATTTACTTACAAAGCAATATCACTCAGCAATGAAATCTATGTCATCAGGCCCTTAGCAGCACAATGAGTGGATTCAGGTATGATGATTCTAACTGAAATAAGTCACACAGAAAAAGAAACATCATAAGATATCAGTAATACACGGAATGTAAACTTGGCTACACAGGAACTGAATTACAGAACAGAACAGGGTCTCAAATTTAGAAAACCAACTTATGCTTGCTTAAGGGGAAAGGTGAGTTGGGGTGCTGCATAAAACCAGAGATTGAAATGAGCACAGATAAAGTTCCTTAAGCCAAATATGGAATAGACAAGAGCTACTCCTTGCTCAACGAAATGGACTCAACACCGCATATTAAATGCCTAAGAATGTACCTGACTAGTAAGTATCTTAAAACCTATGGATTGCTATGTCTCCGAAAGAGAATCAAGCAAGTGTACAGGGGCATAAACGCAGCAGTGATAGGATTGGAGAGGTTCGGTGAGCAAATGAAGACCCTTTGAAGTCATATTGCATGGTACCCATTCCACGGGTTTCAACTACCCAGGTTTAAGGTATTCTTCCTTCAGCTAAAACATGCATGTGGAACCTAGAGTATGATCAACCATGTGATCGGGAGACGTGTTCAAATATGTCTCAGTTTTCGTACCCTGGTACTCGGGTGCAACATTCCAGACGCTTTACTAACACCCTCCCGACTTGGAGAGTCAGTCCCTTTAACCTCCTGTTTGGCCCAGTTTGCAATTTCTGCGGAAGATGAACAGGAATAGCGAGAACCAATGAGAGACTAGCTGGAGGTGTCTGGACGGGCAAATTTAACTCTCATTTCCCACCAGGAAGAGGAATTAACCAAAGGCTCAGCGTGCCGTGCCGGAACCAGATTAGGGCCTGAAGCCATCCTGCGGTGTTGCGGCCAGCTCAAAAGAAAGCGAGTTGAAGAAAGGAGCTCAGGGGCACTGTAATTCACAAACCTGCAGAGTTATAAATGACAGCTATCGTCCAAAAATATACTGAAGTAAGGCTGCCAAGAGGACTTGAAAGCGGGGCAGAATTGCAGGAAACCGATTTCAGGAGGCAGACTGGAATTGCATTGAAAGCATAGGAAAAGAGGCAGAACGTCCACAATGATGCACTTGGCCAAAAAGGGCGTATGCGTTTTTTCCTGAATATATTCAGGAAAAAACGCATACGCCCTTTTTGGCCAACCAAGCAAGCTTGCAAAGGAAATCTGCACTACAATGAAGTCTCACTTCCCCCCGGTCAAAAGGGCCATCTGAAAAAAGTGTAAAATCCAGAAAGGCAGGACAGGCCATGGAGAACTGGGAGCCTTGTTATGCTGATGGGCGGGATGTAAATTGCCAACAGACACTCGGGAGAAGTGTATGGTGTTTCCTGAAACATCTAAAAAACAAAGCAACAGAGCCTAGGGCACTTCCACTTATGGTCCTATAGCTTAGGGAAATTAAAATCAAAAAGACACAGCCACCCCAAAGTTTGGGACGCCTCTGTTTACAAGAACCTCGTTTACCGTACAAGTTCAACATCGCAGAAAGTGAAAAATGGATAAAGAAGTTGTGGTATTTACTTACAAAGCAATATCACTCAGCAATGAAATCTATGTCATCAGGCCCTTAGCAGCACAATGAGTGGATTCAGGTATGATGATTCTAACTGAAATAAGTCACACAGAAAAAGAAACATCATAAGATATCAGTAATACACGGAATGTAAACTTGGCTACACAGGAACTGAATTACAGAACAGAACAGGGTCTCAAATTTAGAAAACCAACTTATGCTTGCTTAAGGGGAAAGGTGAGTTGGGGTGCTGCATAAAACCAGAGATTGAAATGAGCACAGATAAAGTTCCTTAAGCCAAATATGGAATAGACAAGAGCTACTCCTTGCTCAACGAAATGGACTCAACACCGCATATTAAATGCCTAAGAATGTACCTGACTAGTAAGTATCTTAAAACCTATGGATTGCTATGTCTCCGAAAGAGAATCAAGCAAGTGTACAGGGGCATAAACGCAGCAGTGATAGGATTGGAGAGGTTCGGTGAGCAAATGAAGACCCTTTGAAGTCATATTGCATGGTACCCATTCCACGGGTTTCAACTACCCAGGTTTAAGGTATTCTTCCTTCAGCTAAAACATGCATGTGGAACCTAGAGTATGATCAACCATGTGATCGGGAGACGTGTTCAAATATGTCTCAGTTTTCGTACCCTGGTACTCGGGTGCAACATTCCAGACGCTTTACTAACACCCTCCCGACTTGGAGAGTCAGTCCCTTTAACCTCCTGTTTGGCCCAGTTTGCAATTTCTGCGGAAGATGAACAGGAATAGCGAGAACCAATGAGAGACTAGCTGGAGGTGTCTGGACGGGCAAATTTAACTCTCATTTCCCACCAGGAAGAGGAATTAACCAAAGGCTCAGCGTGCCGTGCCGGAACCAGATTAGGGCCTGAAGCCATCCTGCGGTGTTGCGGCCAGCTCAAAAGAAAGCGAGTTGAAGAAAGGAGCTCAGGGGCACTGTAATTCACAAACCTGCAGAGTTATAAATGACAGCTATCGTCCAAAAATATACTGAAGTAAGGCTGCCAAGAGGACTTGAAAGCGGGGCAGAATTGCAGGAAACCGATTTCAGGAGGCAGACTGGAATTGCATTGAAAGCATAGGAAAAGAGGCAGAACGTCCACAATGATGCACTTGGCCAAAAAGGGCGTATGCGTTTTTTCCTGAATATATTCAGGAAAAAACGCATACGCCCTTTTTGGCCAACCAAGCAAGCTTGCAAAGGAAATCTGCACTACAATGAAGTCTCACTTCCCCCCGGTCAAAAGGGCCATCTGAAAAAAGTGTAAAATCCAGAAAGGCAGGACAGGCCATGGAGAACTGGGAGCCTTGTTATGCTGATGGGCGGGATGTAAATTGCCAACAGACACTCGGGAGAAGTGTATGGTGTTTCCTGAAACATCTAAAAAACAAAGCAACAGAGCCTAGGGCACTTCCACTTATGGTCCTATAGCTTAGGGAAATTAAAATCAAAAAGACACAGCCACCCCAAAGTTTGGGACGCCTCTGTTTACAAGAACCTCGTTTACAGTACAAGTTCAACATCGCAGAAAGTGAAAAATGGATAAAGAAGTTGTGGTATTTACTTACAAAGCAATATCACTCAGCAATGAAATCTATGTCATCAGGCCCTTAGCAGCACAATGAGTGGATTCAGGTATGATGATTCTAACTGAAATAAGTCACACAGAAAAAGAAACATCATAAGATATCAGTAATACACGGAATGTAAACTTGGCTACACAGGAACTGAATTACAGAACAGAACAGGGTCTCAAATTTAGAAAACCAACTTATGCTTGCTTAAGGGGAAAGGTGAGTTGGGGTGCTGCATAAAACCAGAGATTGAAATGAGCACAGATAAAGTTCCTTAAGCCAAATATGGAATAGACAAGAGCTACTCCTTGCTCAACGAAATGGACTCAACACCGCATATTAAATGCCTAAGAATGTACCTGACTAGTAAGTATCTTAAAACCTATGGATTGCTATGTCTCCGAAAGAGAATCAAGCATGTGTACAGGGGCATAAACGCAGCAGTGATAGGATTGGAGAGGTTCGGTGAGCAAATGAAGACCCTTTGAAGTCATATTGCATGGTACCCATTCCACGGGTTTCAACTACCCAGGTTTAAGGTATTCTTCCTTCAGCTAAAACATGCATGTGGAACCTAGAGTATGATCAACCATGTGATCGGGAGACGTGTTCAAATATGTCTCAGTTTTCGTACCCTGGTACTCGGGTGCAACATTCCAGACGCTTTACTAACACCCTCCCGACTTGGAGAGTCAGTCCCTTTAACCTCCTGTTTGGCCCAGTTTGCAATTTCTGCGGAAGATGAACAGGAATAGTGAGAACCAATGAGAGACTAGCTGGAGGTGTCTGGACGGGCAAATTTAACTCTCATTTCCCACCAGGAAGAGGAATTAACCAAAGTCTCAGCGTGCCGTGCCGGAACCAGATTAGGGCCTGAAGCCATCCTGCGGTGTTGCGGCCAGCTCAAAAGAAAGCGAGTTGAAGAAAGGAGCTCAGGGGCACTGTAATTCACAAACCTGCAGAGTTATAAATGACAGCTATCGTCCAAAAATATACTGAAGTAAGGCTGCCAAGAGGACTTGAAAGCGGGGCAGAATTGCAGGAAACCGATTTCAGGAGGCAGACTGGAATTGCATTGAAAGCATAGGAAAAGAGGCAGAACGTCCACAATGATGCACTTGGCCAAAAAGGGCGTATGCGTTTTTTCCTGAATATATTCAGGAAAAAACGCATACGCCCTTTTTGGCCAACCAAGCAAGCTTGCAAAGGAAATCTGCACTACAATGAAGTCTCACTTCCCCACGGTCAAAAGGGCCATCTGAAAAAAGTGTAAAATCCAGAAAGGCAGGACAGGCCATGGAGAACTGGGAGCCTTGTTATGCTGATGGGCGGGATGTAAATTGCCAACAGACACTCGGGAGAAGTGTATGGTGTTTCCTGAAACATCTAAAAAACAAAGCAACAGAGCCTAGGGCACTTCCACTTATGGTCCTATAGCTTAGGGAAATTAAAATCAAAAAGACACAGCCACCCCAAAGTTTGGGACGCCTCTGTTTACAAGAACCTCGTTTACCGTACAAGTTCAACATCGCAGAAAGTGAAAAATGGATAAAGAATTTGTGGTATTTACTTACAAAGCAATATCACTCAGCAATGAAATCTATGTCATCAGGCCCTTAGCAGCACAATGAGTGGATTCAGGTATGATGATTCTAACTGAAATAAGTCACACAGAAAAAGAAACATCATAAGATATCAGTAATACACGGAATGTAAACTTGGCTACACAGGAACTGAATTACAGAACAGAACAGGGTCTCAAATTTAGAAAACCAACTTATGCTTGCTTAAGGGGAAAGGTGAGTTGGGGTGCTGCATAAAACCAGAGATTGAAATGAGCACAGATAAAGTTCCTTAAGCCAAATATGGAATAGACAAGAGCTACTCCTTGCTCAACGAAATGGACTCAACACCGCATATTAAATGCCTAAGAATGTACCTGACTAGTAAGTATCTTAAAACCTATGGATTGCTATGTCTCCGAAAGAGAATCAAGCAAGTGTACAGGGGCATAAACGCAGCAGTGATAGGATTGGAGAGGTTCGGTGAGCAAATGAAGACCCTTTGAAGTCATATTGCATGGTACCCATTCCACGGGTTTCAACTACCCAGGTTTAAGGTATTCTTCCTTCAGCTAAAACATGCATGTGGAACCTAGAGTATGATCAACCATGTGATCGGGAGACGTGTTCAAATATGTCTCAGTTTTCGTACCCTGGTACTCGGGTGCAACATTCCAGACGCTTTACTAACACCCTCCCGACTTGGAGAGTCAGTCCCTTTAACCTCCTGTTTGGCCCAGTTTGCAATTTCTGCGGAAGATGAACAGGAATAGCGAGAACCAATGAGAGACTAGCTGGAGGTGTCTGGACGGGCAAATTTAACTCTCATTTCCCACCAGGAAGAGGAATTAACCAAAGGCTCAGCGTGCCGTGCCGGAACCAGATTAGGGCCTGAAGCCATCCTGCGGTGTTGCGGCCAGCTCAAAAGAAAGCGAGTTGAAGAAAGGAGCTCAGGGGCACTGTAATTCACAAACCTGCAGAGTTATAAATGACAGCTATCGTCCAAAAATATACTGAAGTAAGGCTGCCAAGAGGACTTGAAAGCGGGGCAGAATTGCAGGAAACCGATTTCAGGAGGCAGACTGGAATTGCATTGAAAGCATAGGAAAAGAGGCAGAACGTCCACAATGATGCACTTGGCCAAAAAGGGCGTATGCGTTTTTTCCTGAATATATTCAGGAAAAAACGCATACGCCCTTTTTGGCCAACCAAGCAAGCTTGCAAAGGAAATCTGCACTACAATGAAGTCTCACTTCCCCCCGGTCAAAAGGGCCATCTGAAAAAAGTGTAAAATCCAGAAAGGCAGGACAGGCCATGGAGAACTGGGAGCCTTGTTATGCTGATGGGCGGGATGTAAATTGCCAACAGACACTCGGGAGAAGTGTATGGTGTTTCCTGAAACATCTAAAAAACAAAGCAACAGAGCCTAGGGCACTTCCACTTATGGTCCTATAGCTTAGGGAAATTAAAATCAAAAAGACACAGCCACCCCAAACATTGGGACGCCTCTGTTTACAAGAACCTCGTTTACAGTACAAGTTCAACATCGCAGAAAGTGAAAAATGGATAAAGAAGTTGTGGTATTTACTTACAAAGCAATATCACTCAGCAATGAAATCTATGTCATCAGGCCCTTAGCAGCACAATGAGTGGATTCAGGTATGATGATTCTAACTGAAATAAGTCACACAGAAAAAGAACCATCATAAGATGTCAGTAATACACGGAATGTAAACTTGGCTACACAGGAACTGAATTACAGAACAGAACAGGGTCTCAAATTTAGAAAACCAACTTATGCTTGCTTAAGGGGAAAGGTGAGTTGGGGTGCTGCATAAAACCAGAGATTGAAATGAGCACAGATAAAGTTCCTTAAGCCAAATATGGAATAGACAAGAGCTACTCCTTGCTCAACGAAATGGACTCAACACCGCATATTAAATGCCTAAGAATGTACCTGACTAGTAAGTATCTTAAAACCTATGGATTGCTATGTCTCCGAAAGAGAATCAAGCATGTGTACAGGGGCATAAACGCAGCAGTGATAGGATTGGAGAGGTTCGGTGAGCAAATGAAGACCCTTTGAAGTCATATTGCATGGTACCCATTCCACGGGTTTCAACTACCCAGGTTTAAGGTATTCTTCCTTCAGCTAAAACATGCATGTGGAACCTAGAGTATGATCAACCATGTGATCGGGAGACGTGTTCAAATATGTCTCAGTTTTCGTACCCTGGTACTCGGGTGCAACATTCCAGACGCTTTACTAACACCCTCCCGCCTTGGAGAGTCAGTCCCTTTAACCTCCTGTTTGGCCCAGTTTGCAATTTCTGCGGAAGATGAACAGGAATAGCGAGAACCAATGAGAGACTAGCTGGAGGTGTCTGGACGGGCAAATTTAACTCTCATTTCCCACCAGGAAGAGGAATTAACCAAAGGCTCAGCGTGCCGTGCCGGAACCAGATTAGGGCCTGAAGCCATCCTGCGGTGTTGCGGCCAGCTCAAAAGAAAGCGAGTTGAAGAAAGGAGCTCAGGGGCACTGTAATTCACAAACCTGCAGAGTTATAAATGACAGCTATCGTCCAAAAATATACTGAAGTAAGGCTGCCAAGAGGACTTGAAAGCGGGGCAGAATTGCAGGAAACCGATTTCAGGAGGTAGACTGGAATTGCATTGAAAGCATAGGAAAAGAGGCAGAACGTCCACAATGATGCACTTGGCCAAAAAGGGCGTATGCGTTTTTTCCTGAATATATTCAGGAAAAAACGCATACGCCCTTTTTGGCCAACCAAGCAAGCTTGCAAAGGAAATCTACACTACAATGAAGTCTCACTTCCCCCCGGTCAAAAGGGCCATCTGAAAAAAGTGTAAAATCCAGAAAGGCAGGACAGGCCATGGAGAACTGGGAGCCTTGTTATGCTGATGGGCGGGATGTAAATTGCCAACAGACACTCGGGAGAAGTGTATGGTGTTTCCTGAAACATCTAAAAAACAAAGCAACAGAGCCTAGGGCACTTCCACTTATGGTCCTATAGCTTAGGGAAATTAAAATCAAAAAGACACAGCCACCCCAAAGTTTGGGACGCCTCTGTTTACAAGAACCTCGTTTACCGTACAAGTTCAACATCGCAGAAAGTGAAAAATGGATAAAGAAGTTGTGGTATTTACTTACAAAGCAATATCACTCAGCAATGAAATCTATGTCATCAGGCCCTTAGCAGCACAATGAGTGGATTCAGGTATGATGATTCTAACTGAAATAAGTCACACAGAAAAAGAACCATCATAAGATATCAGTAATACACGGAATGTAAAGTTGGCTACACAGGAACTGAATTACAGAACAGAACAGGGTCTCAAATTTAGAAAACCAACTTATGCTTGCTTAAGGGGAAAGGTGAGTTGGGGTGCTGCATAAAACCAGAGATTGAAATGAGCACAGATAAAGTTCCTTAAGCCAAATATGGAATAGACAAGAGCTACTCCTTGCTCAACGAAATGGACTCAACACCGCATATTAAATGCCTAAGAATGTACCTGACTAGTAAGTATCTTAAAACCTATGGATTGCTATGTCTCCGAAAGAGAATCAAGCATGTGTACAGGGGCATAAACGCAGCAGTGATAGGATTGGAGAGGTTCGGTGAGCAAATGAAGACCCTTTGAAGTCATATTGCATGGTACCCATTCCACGGGTTTCAACTACCCAGGTTTAAGGTATTCTTCCTTCAGCTAAAACATGCATGTGGAACCTAGAGTATGATCAACCATGTGATCGGGAGACGTGTTCAAATATGTCTCAGTTTTCGTACCCTGGTACTCGGGTGCAACATTCCAGACGCTTTACTAACACCCTCCCGACTTGGAGAGTCAGTCCCTTTAACCTCCTGTTTGGCCCAGTTTGCAATTTCTGCGGAAGATGAACAGGAATAGCGAGAACCAATGAGAGACTAGCTGGAGGTGTCTGGACGGGCAAATTTAACTCTCATTTCCCACCAGGAAGAGGAATTAACCAAAGGCTCAGCGTGCCGTGCCGGAACCAGATTAGGGCCTGAAGCCATACTGCGGTGTTGCGGCCAGCTCAAAAGAAAGCGAGTTGAAGAAAGGAGCTCAGGGGCACTGTAATTCACAAACCTGCAGAGTTATAAATGACAGCTATCGTCCAAAAATATACTGAAGTAAGGCTGCCAAGAGGACTTGAAAGCGGGGCAGAATTGCAGGAAACCGATTTCAGGAGGCAGACTGGAATTGCATTGAAAGCATAGGAAAAGAGGCAGAACGTCCACAATGATGCACTTGGCCAAAAAGGGCGTATGCGTTTTTTCCTGAATATATTCAGGAAAAAACGCATACGCCCTTTTTGGCCAACCAAGCAAGCTTGCAAAGGAAATCTGCACTACAATAAAGTCTCACTTCCCCCCGGTCAAAAGGGCCATCTGAAAAAAGTGTAAAATCCAGAAAGGCAGGACAGGCCATGGAGAACTGGGAGCCTTGTTATGCTGATGGGCGAGATGTAAATTGCCAACAGACACTCGGGAGAAGTGTATGGTGTTTCCTGAAACATCTAAAAAACAAAGCAACAGAGCCTAGGGCACTTCCACTTATGGTCCTATAGCTTAGGGAAATTAAAATCAAAAAGACACAGCCACCCCAAAGTTTGGGACGCCTCTGTTTACAAGAACCTCGTTTACAGTACAAGTTCAACATCGCAGAAAGTGAAAAATGGATAAAGAAGTTGTGGTATTTACTTACAAAGCAATATCACTCAGCAATGAAATCTATGTCATCAGGCCCTTAGCAGCACAATGAGTGGATTCAGGTATGATGATTCTAACTGAAATAAGTCACACAGAAAAAGAAACATCATAAGATATCAGTAATACACGGAATGTAAACTTGGCTACACAGGAACTGAATTACAGAACAGAACAGGGTCTCAAATTTAGAAAACCAACTTATGCTTGCTTAAGGGGAAAGGTGAGTTGGGGTGCTGCATAAAACCAGAGATTGAAATGAGCACAGATAAAGTTCCTTAAGCCAAATATGGAATAGACAAGAGCTACTCCTTGCTCAACGAAATGGACTCAACACCGCATATTAAATGCCTAAGAATGTACCTGACTAGTAAGTATCTTAAAACCTATGGATTGCTATGTCTCCGAAAGAGAATCAAGCATGTGTACAGGGGCATAAACGCAGCAGTGATAGGATTGGAGAGGTTCGGTGAGCAAATGAAGACCCTTTGAAGTCATATTGCATGGTACCCATTCCACGGGTTTCAACTACCCAGGTTTAAGGTATTCTTCCTTCAGCTAAAACATGCATGTGGAACCTAGAGTATGATCAACCATGTGATCGGGAGACGTGTTCAAATATGTCTCAGTTTTCGTACCCTGGTACTCGGGTGCAACATTCCAGACGCTTTACTAACACCCTCCCGACTTGGAGAGTCAGTCCCTTTAACCTCCTGTTTGGCCCAGTTTGCAATTTCTGCGGAAGATGAACAGGAATAGCGAGAACCAATGAGAGACTAGCTGGAGGTGTCTGGACGGGCAAATTTAACTCTCATTTCCCACCAGGAAGAGGAAATAACCAAAGGCTCAGCGTGCCGTGCCGGAACCAGATTAGGGCCTGAAGCCATCCTGCGGTGTTGCGGCCAGCTCAAAAGAAAGCGAGTTGAAGAAAGGAGCTCAGGGGCACTGTAATTCACAAACCTGCAGAGTTATAAATGACAGCTATCGTCCAAAAATATACTGAAGTAAGGCTGCCAAGAGGACTTGAAAGCGGGGCAGAATTGCAGGAAACCGATTTCAGGAGGCAGACTGGAATTGCATTGAAAGCATAGGAAAAGAGGCAGAACGTCCACAATGATGCACTTGGCCAAAAAGGGCGTATGCGTTTTTTCCTGAATATATTCAGGAAAAAACGCATACGCCCTTTTTGGCCAACCAAGCAAGCTTGCAAAGGAAATCTGCACTACAATGAAGTCTCACTTCCCCCCGGTCAAAAGGGCCATCTGAAAAAAGTGTAAAATCCAGAAAGGCAGGACAGGCCATGGAGAACTGGGAGCCTTGTTATGCTGATGGGCGGGATGTAAATTGCCAACAGACACTCGGGAGAAGTGTATGGTGTTTCCTGAAACATCTAAAAAACAAAGCAACAGAGCCTAGGGCACTTCCACTTATGGTCCTATAGCTTAGGGAAATTAAAATCAAAAAGACACAGCCACCCCAAAGTTTGGGACGCCTCTGTTTACAAGAACCTCGTTTACCGTACAAGTTCAACATCGCAGAAAGTGAAAAATGGATAAAGAAGTTGTGGTATTTACTTACAAAGCAATATCACTCAGCAATGAAATCTATGTCATCAGGCCCTTAGCAGCACAATGAGTGGATTCAGGTATGATGATTCTAACTGAAATAAGTCACACAGAAAAAGAAACATCATAAGATATCAGTAATACACGGAATGTAAACTTGGCTACACAGGAACTGAATTACAGAACAGAACAGGGTCTCAAATTTAGAAAACCAACTTATGCTTGCTTAAGGGGAAAGGTGAGTTGGGGTGCTGCATAAAACCAGAGATTGAAATGAGCACAGATAAAGTTCCTTAAGCCAAATATGGAATAGACAAGAGCTACTCCTTGCTCAACGAAATAGACTCAACACCGCATATTAAATGCCTAAGAATGTACCTGACTAGTAAGTATCTTAAAACCTATGGATTGCTATGTCTCCGAAAGAGAATCAAGCATGTGTACAGGGGCATAAACGCAGCAGTGATAGGATTGGAGAGGTTCGGTGAGCAAATGAAGACCCTTTGAAGTCATATTGCATGGTACCCATTCCACGGGTTTCAACTACCCAGGTTTAAGGTATTCTTCCTTCAGCTAAAACATGCATGTGGAACCTAGAGTATGATCAACCATGTGATCGGGAGACGTGTTCAAATATGTCTCAGTTTTCGTACCCTGGTACTCGGGTGCAACATTCCAGACGCTTTACTAACACCCTCCCGACTTGGAGAGTCAGTCCCTTTAACCTCCTGTTTGGCCCAGTTTGCAATTTCTGCGGAAGATGAACAGGAATAGTGAGAACCAATGAGAGACTAGCTGGAGGTGTCTGGACGGGCAAATTTAACTCTCATTTCCCACCAGGAAGAGGAATTAACCAAAGGCTCAGCGTGCCGTGCCGGAACCAGATTAGGGCCTGAAGCCATCCTGCGGTGTTGCGGCCAGCTCAAAAGAAAGCGAGTTGAAGAAAGGAGCTCAGGGGCACTGTAATTCACAAACCTGCAGAGTTATAAATGACAGCTATCGTCCAAAAATATACTGAAGTAAGGCTGCCAAGAGGACTTGAAAGCGGGGCAGAATTGCAGGAAACCGATTTCAGGAGGCAGACTGGAATTGCATTGAAAGCATAGGAAAAGAGGCAGAACGTCCACAATGATGCACTTGGCCAAAAAGGGCGTATGCGTTTTTTCCTGAATATATTCAGGAAAAAACGCATACGCCCTTTTTGGCCAACCAAGCAAGCTTGCAAAGGAAATCTGCACTACAATGAAGTCTCACTTCCCCCCGGTCAAAAGGGCCATCTGAAAAAAGTGTAAAATCCAGAAAGGCAGGACAGGCCATGGAGAACTGGGAGCCTTGTTATGCTGATGGGCGGGATGTAAATTGCCAACAGACACTCGGGAGAAGTGTATGGTGTTTCCTGAAACATCTAAAAAACAAAGCAACAGAGCCTAGGGCACTTCCACTTATGGTCCTATAGCTTAGGGAAATTAAAATCAAAAAGACACAGCCACCCCAAACATTGGGACGCCTCTGTTTACAAGAACCTCGTTTACAGTACAAGTTCAACATCGCAGAAAGTGAAAAATGGATAAAGAAGTTGTGGTATTTACTTACAAAGCAATATCACTCAGCAATGAAATCTATGTCATCAGGCCCTTAGCAGCACAATGAGTGGATTCAGGTATGATGATTCTAACTGAAATAAGTCACACAGAAAAAGAACCATCATAAGATATCAGTAATACACGGAATGTAAAGTTGGCTACACAGGAACTGAATTACAGAACAGAACAGGGTCTCAAATTTAGAAAACCAACTTATGCTTGCTTAAGGGGAAAGGTGAGTTGGGGTGCTGCATAAAACCAGAGATTGAAATGAGCACAGATAAAGTTCCTTAAGCCAAATATGGAATAGACAAGAGCTACTCCTTGCTCAACGAAATGGACTCAACACCGCATATTAAATGCCTAAGAATGTACCTGACTAGTAAGTATCTTAAAACCTATGGATTGCTATGTCTCCGAAAGAGAATCAAGCATGTGTACAGGGGCATAAACGCAGCAGTGATAGGATTGGAGAGGTTCGGTGAGCAAATGAAGACCCTTTGAAGTCATATTGCATGGTACCCATTCCACGGGTTTCAACTACCCAGGTTTAAGGTATTCTTCCTTCAGCTAAAACATGCATGTGGAACCTAGAGTATGATCAACCATGTGATCGGGAGACGTGTTCAAATATGTCTCAGTTTTCGTACCCTGGTACTCGGGTGCAACATTCCAGACGCTTTACTAACACCCTCCCGCCTTGGAGAGTCAGTCCCTTTAACCTCCTGTTTGGCCCAGTTTGCAATTTCTGCGGAAGATGAACAGGAATAGCGAGAACCAATGAGAGACTAGCTGGAGGTGTCTGGACGGGCAAATTTAACTCTCATTTCCCACCAGGAAGAGGAATTAACCAAAGGCTCAGCGTGCCGTGCCGGAACCAGATTAGGGCCTGAAGCCATCCTGCGGTGTTGCGGCCAGCTCAAAAGAAAGCGAGTTGAAGAAAGGAGCTCAGGGGCACTGTAATTCACAAACCTGCAGAGTTATAAATGACAGCTATCGTCCAAAAATATACTGAAGTAAGGCTGCCAAGAGGACTTGAAAGCGGGGCAGAATTGCAGGAAACCGATTTCAGGAGACAGACTGGAATTGCATTGAAAGCATAGGAAAAGAGGCAGAACGTCCACAATGATGCACTTGGCCAAAAAGGGCGTATGCGTTTTTTCCTGAATATATTCAGGAAAAAACGCATACGGTCTTTTTGGCCAACCAAGCCAGCTTGCAAAGGAAATCTACACTACAATGAAGTCTCACTTCCCCCCGGTCAAAAGGGCCATCTGAAAAAAGTGTAAAATCCAGAAAGGCAGGACAGGCCATGGAGAACTGGGAGCCTTGTTATGCTGATGGGCGGGATGTAAATTGCCAACAGACACTCGGGAGAAGTGTATGGTGTTTCCTGAAACATCTAAATAACAAAGCAACAGAGCCTAGGGCACTTCCACTTATGGTCCTATAGCTTAGGGAAATTAAAATCAAAAAGACACAGCCACCCCAAAGTTTGGGACGCCTCTGTTTACAAGAACCTCGTTTACCGTACAAGTTCAACATCGCAGAAAGTGAAAAATGGATAAAGAAGTTGTGGTATTTACTTACAAAGCAATATCACTCAGCAATGAAATCTATGTCATCAGGCCCTTAGCAGCACAATGAGTGGATTCAGGTATGATGATTCTAACTGAAATAAGTCACACAGAAAAAGAAACATCATAAGATATCAGTAATACACGGAATGTAAACTTGGCTACACAGGAACTGAATTACAGAACAGAACAGGGTCTCAAATTTAGAAAACCAACTTATGCTTGCTTAAGGGGAAAGGTGAGTTGGGGTGCTGCATAAAACCAGAGATTGAAATGAGCACAGATAAAGTTCCTTAAGCCAAATATGGAATAGACAAGAGCTACTCCTTGCTCAACGAAATGGACTCAACACCGCATATTAAATGCCTAAGAATGTACCTGACTAGTAAGTATCTTAAAACCTATGGATTACTATGTCTCCGAAAGAGAATCAAGCATGTGTACAGGGGCATAAACGCAGCAGTGATAGGATTGGAGAGGTTCGGTGAGCAAATGAAGACCCTTTGAAGTCATATTGCATGGTACCCATTCCACGGGTTTCAACTACCCAGGTTTAAGGTATTCTTCCTTCAGCTAAAACATGCATGTGGAACCTAGAGTATGATCAACCATGTGATCGGGAGACGTGTTCAAATATGTCTCAGTTTTCGTACCCTGGTACTCGGGTGCAACATTCCAGACGCTTTACTAACAACCTCCCGACTTGGAGAGTCAGTCCCTTTAACCTCCTGTTTGGCCCAGTTTGCAATTTCTGCGGAAGATGAACAGGAATAGCGAGAACCAATGAGAGACTAGCTGGAGGTGTCTGGACGGGCAAATTTAACTCTCATTTCCCACCAGGAAGAGGAATTAACCAAAGGCTCAGCGTGCCGTGCCGGAACCAGATTAGGGCCTGAAGCCATCCTGCGGTGTTGCGGCCAGCTCAAAAGAAAGCGAGTTGAAGAAAGGAGCTCAGGGGCACTGTAATTCACAAACCTGCAGAGTTATAAATGACAGCTATCGTCCAAAAATATACTGAAGTAAGGCTGCCAAGAGGACTTGAAAGCGGGGCAGAATTGCAGGAAACCGATTTCAGGAGGCAGACTGGAATTGCATTGAAAGCATAGGAAAAGAGGCAGAACGTCCACAATGATGCACTTGGCCAAAAAGGGCGTATGCGTTTTTTCCTGAATATATTCAGGAAAAAACGCATACGCCCTTTTTGGCCAACCAAGCAAGCTTGCAAAGGAAATCTGCACTACAATGAATTCTCAATTCCTCCCGGTCAAAAGGGCCATCTGAAAAAAGTGTAAAATCCAGAAAGACAGGACAGGCCATGGAGAACTGGGAGCCTTGTTATGCTGATGGGCGGGATGTAAATTGCCAACAGACACTCGGGAGAAGTGTATGGTGTTTCCTGAAACATCTAAAAAACAAAGCAACAGAGCCTAGGGCACTTCCACTTATGGTCCTATAGCTTAGGGAAATTAAAATCAAAAAGACACAGCCACCCCAAACATTGGGACGCCTCTGTTTACAAGAACCTCGTTTACCATACAAGTTCAACATCGCAGAAAGTGAAAAATGGATAAAGAAGTTGTCGTATTTACTTACAAAGCAATATCACTCAGCAATGAAATCTATGTCATCAGGCCCTTAGCAGCACAATGAGTGGATTCAGGTATGATGATTCTAACTGAAATAAGTCACACAGAAAAAGAAACATCATAAGATATCAGTAATACACGGAATGTAAACTTGGCTACACAGGAACTGAATTACAGAACAGAACAGGGTCTCAAATTTAGAAAACCAACTTATGCTTGCTTAAGGGGAAAGGTGAGTTGGGGTGCTGCATAAAACCAGAGATTGAAATGAGCACAGATAAAGTTCCTTAAGCCAAATATGGAATAGACAAGAGCTACTCCTTGCTCAACGAAATGGACTCAACACCGCATATTAAATGCCTAAGAATGTACCTGACTAGTAAGTATCTTAAAACCTACGGATTGCTATGTCTCCGAAAGAGAATCAAGCATGTGTACAGGGGCATAAACGCAGCAGTGATAGGATTGGAGAGGTTCGGTGAGCAAATGAAGACCCTTTGAAGTCATATTGCATGGTACCCATTCCACGGGTTTCAACTACCCAGGTTTAAGGTATTCTTCCTTCAGCTAAAACATGCATGTGGAACCTAGAGTATGATCAACCATGTGATCGGGAGACGTGTTCAAATATGTCTCAGTTTTCGTACCCTGGTACTCGGGTGCAACATTCCAGACGCTTTACTAACACCCTCCCGACTTGGAGAGTCAGTCCCTTTAACCTCCTGTTTGGCCCAGTTTGCAATTTCTGCGGAAGATGAACAGGAATAGCGAGAACCAATGAGAGACTAGCTGGAGGTGTCTGGACGGGCAAATTTAACTCTCATTTCCCACCAGGAAGAGGAATTAACCAAAGGCTCAGCGTGCCGTGCCGGAACCAGATTAGGGCCTGAAGCCATACTGCGGTGTTGCGGCCAGCTCAAAAGAAAGCGAGTTGAAGAAAGGAGCTCAGGGGCACTGTAATTCACAAACCTGCAGAGTTATAAATGACAGCTATCGTCCAAAAATATACTGAAGTAAGGCTGCCAAGAGGACTTGAAAGCGGGGCAGAATTGCAGGAAACCGATTTCAGGAGGCAGACTGGAATTGCATTGAAAGCATAGGAAAAGAGGCAGAACGTCCACAATGATGCACTTGGCCAAAAAGGGCGTATGCGTTTTTTCCTGAATATATTCAGGAAAAAACGCATACGCCCTTTTTGGCCAACCAAGCAAGCTTGCAAAGGAAATCTGCACTACAATGAAGTCTCACTTCCCCCCGGTCAAAAGGGCCATCTGAAAAAAGTGTAAAATCCAGAAAGGCAGGACAGGCCATGGAGAACTGGGAGCCTTGTTATGCTGATGGGCGGGATGTAAATTGCCAACAGACACTCGGGAGAAGTGTATGGTGTTTCCTGAAACATCTAAAAAACAAAGCAACAGAGCCTAGGGCACTTCCACTTATGGTCCTATAGCTTAGGAAAATTAAAATCAAAAAGACACAGCCACCCCAAAGTTTGGGACGCCTCTGTTTACAAGAACCTCGTTTACAGTACAAGTTCAACATCGCAGAAAGTGAAAAATGGATAAAGAAGTTGTGGTATTTACTTACAAAGCAATATCACTCAGCAATGAAATCTATGTCATCAGGCCCTTAGCAGCACAATGAGTGGATTCAGGTATGATGATTCTAACTGAAATAAGTCACACAGAAACAGAAACATCATAAGATATCAGTAATACACGGAATGTAAACTTGGCTACACAGGAACTGAATTACAGAACAGAACAGGGTCTCAAATTTAGAAAACCAACTTATGCTTGCTTAAGGGGAAAGGTGAGTTGGGGTGCTGCATAAAACCAGAGATTGAAATGAGCACAGATAAAGTTCCTTAAGCCAAATATGGAATAGACAAGAGCTACTCCTTGCTCAACGAAATGGACTCAACACCGCATATTAAATGCCTAAGAATGTACCTGACTAGTAAGTATCTTAAAACCTATGGATTACTATGTCTCCGAAAGAGAATCAAGCATGTGTACAGGGGCATAAACGCAGCAGTGATAGGATTGGAGAGGTTCGGTGAGCAAATGAAGACCCTTTGAAGTCATATTGCATGGTACCCATTCCACGGGTTTCAACTACCCAGGTTTAAGGTATTCTTCCTTCAGCTAAAACATGCATGTGGAACCTAGAGTATGATCAACCATGTGATCGGGAGACGTGTTCAAATATGTCTCAGTTTTCGTACCCTGGTACTCGGGTGCAACATTCCAGACGCTTTACTAACAACCTCCCGACTTGGAGAGTCAGTCCCTTTAACCTCCTGTTTGGCCCAGTTTGCAATTTCTGCGGAAGATGAACAGGAATAGCGAGAACCAATGAGAGACTAGCTGGAGGTGTCTGGACGGGCAAATTTAACTCTCATTTCCCACCAGGAAGAGGAATTAACCAAAGGCTCAGCGTGCCGTGCCGGAACCAGATTAGGGCCTGAAGCCATCCTGCGGTGTTGCGGCCAGCTCAAAAGAAAGCGAGTTGAAGAAAGGAGCTCAGGGGCACTGTAATTCACAAACCTGCAGAGTTATAAATGACAGCTATCGTCCAAAAATATACTGAAGTAAGGCTGCCAAGAGGACTTGAAAGCGGGGCAGAATTGCAGGAAACCGATTTCAGGAGGCAGACTGGAATTGCATTGAAAGCATAGGAAAAGAGGCAGAACGTCCACAATGATGCACTTGGCCAAAAAGGGCGTATGCGTTTTTTCCTGAATATATTCAGGAAAAAACGCATACGCCCTTTTTGGCCAACCAAGCAAGCTTGCAAAGGAAATCTGCACTACAATGAATTCTCAATTCCTCCCGGTCAAAAGGGCCATCTGAAAAAAGTGTAAAATCCAGAAAGACAGGACAGGCCATGGAGAACTGGGAGCCTTGTTATGCTGATGGGCGGGATGTAAATTGCCAACAGACACTCGGGAGAAGTGTATGGTGTTTCCTGAAACATCTAAAAAACAAAGCAACAGAGCCTAGGGCACTTCCACTTATGGTCCTATAGCTTAGGGAAATTAAAATCAAAAAGACACAGCCACCCCAAACATTGGGACGCCTCTGTTTACAAGAACCTCGTTTACCATACAAGTTCAACATCGCAGAAAGTGAAAAATGGATAAAGAAGTTGTCGTATTTACTTACAAAGCAATATCACTCAGCAATGAAATCTATGTCATCAGGCCCTTAGCAGCACAATGAGTGGATTCAGGTATGATGATTCTAACTGAAATAAGTCACACAGAAAAAGAAACATCATAAGATATCAGTAATACACGGAATGTAAACTTGGCTACACAGGAACTGAATTACAGAACAGAACAGGGTCTCAAATTTAGAAAACCAACTTATGCTTGCTTAAGGGGAAAGGTGAGTTGGGGTGCTGCATAAAACCAGAGATTGAAATGAGCACAGATAAAGTTCCTTAAGCCAAATATGGAATAGACAAGAGCTACTCCTTGCTCAACGAAATGGACTCAACACCGCATATTAAATGCCTAAGAATGTACCTGACTAGTAAGTATCTTAAAACCTACGGATTGCTATGTCTCCGAAAGAGAATCAAGCATGTGTACAGGGGCATAAACGCAGCAGTGATAGGATTGGAGAGGTTCGGTGAGCAAATGAAGACCCTTTGAAGTCATATTGCATGGTACCCATTCCACGGGTTTCAACTACCCAGGTTTAAGGTATTCTTCCTTCAGCTAAAACATGCATGTGGAACCTAGAGTATGATCAACCATGTGATCGGGAGACGTGTTCAAATATGTCTCAGTTTTCGTACCCTGGTACTCGGGTGCAACATTCCAGACGCTTTACTAACACCCTCCCGACTTGGAGAGTCAGTCCCTTTAACCTCCTGTTTGGCCCAGTTTGCAATTTCTGCGGAAGATGAACAGGAATAGCGAGAACCAATGAGAGACTAGCTGGAGGTGTCTGGACGGGCAAATTTAACTCTCATTTCCCACCAGGAAGAGGAATTAACCAAAGGCTCAGCGTGCCGTGCCGGAACCAGATTAGGGCCTGAAGCCATACTGCGGTGTTGCGGCCAGCTCAAAAGAAAGCGAGTTGAAGAAAGGAGCTCAGGGGCACTGTAATTCACAAACCTGCAGAGTTATAAATGACAGCTATCGTCCAAAAATATACTGAAGTAAGGCTGCCAAGAGGACTTGAAAGCGGGGCAGAATTGCAGGAAACCGATTTCAGGAGGCAGACTGGAATTGCATTGAAAGCATAGGAAAAGAGGCAGAACGTCCACAATGATGCACTTGGCCAAAAAGGGCGTATGCGTTTTTTCCTGAATATATTCAGGAAAAAACGCATACGCCCTTTTTGGCCAACCAAGCAAGCTTGCAAAGGAAATCTGCACTACAATGAAGTCTCACTTCCCCCCGGTCAAAAGGGCCATCTGAAAAAAGTGTAAAATCCAGAAAGGCAGGACAGGCCATGGAGAACTGGGAGCCTTGTTATGCTGATGGGCGGGATGTAAATTGCCAACAGACACTCGGGAGAAGTGTATGGTGTTTCCTGAAACATCTAAAAAACAAAGCAACAGAGCCTAGGGCACTTCCACTTATGGTCCTATAGCTTAGGGAAATTAAAATCAAAAAGACACAGCCACCCCAAAGTTTGGGACGCCTCTGTTTACAAGAACCTCGTTTACAGTACAAGTTCAACATCGCAGAAAGTGAAAAATGGATAAAGAAGTTGTGGTATTTACTTACAAAGCAATATCACTCAGCAATGAAATCTATGTCATCAGGCCCTTAGCAGCACAATGAGTGGATTCAGGTATGATGATTCTAACTGAAATAAGTCACACAGAAACAGAAACATCATAAGATATCAGTAATACACGGAATGTAAACTTGGCTACACAGGAACTGAATTACAGAACAGAACAGGGTCTCAAATTTAGAAAACCAACTTATGCTTGCTTAAGGGGAAAGGTGAGTTGGGGTGCTGCATAAAACCAGAGATTGAAATGAGCACAGATAAAGTTCCTTAAGCCAAATATGGAATAGACAAGAGCTACTCCTTGCTCAACGAAATGGACTCAACACCGCATATTAAATGCCTAAGAATGTACCTGACTAGTAAGTATCTTAAAACCTATGGATTGCTATGTCTCCGAAAGAGAATCAAGCATGTGTACAGGGGCATAAACGCAGCAGTGATAGGATTGGAGAGGTTCGGTGAGCAAATGAAGACCCTTTGAAGTCATATTGCATGGTACCCATTCCACGGGTTTCAACTACCCAGGTTTAAGGTATTCTTCCTTCAGCTAAAACATGCATGTGGAACCTAGAGTATGATCAACCATGTGATCGGGAGACGTGTTCAAATATGTCTCAGTTTTCGTACCCTGGTACTCGGGTGCAACATTCCAGACGCTTTACTAACACCCTCCCGACTTGGAGAGTCAGTCCCTTTAACCTCCTGTTTGGCCCAGTTTGCAATTTCTGCGGAAGATGAACAGGAATAGCGAGAACCAATGAGAGACTAGCTGGAGGTGTCTGGACGGGCAAATTTAACTCTCATTTCCCACCAGGAAGAGAAATTAACCAAAGGCTCAGCGTGCCATGCCGGAACCAGATTAGGGCCTGAAGCCATCCTGCGGTGTTGCGGCCAGCTCAAAAGAAAGCGAGTTGAAGAAAGGAGCTCAGGGGCACTGTAATTCACAAACCTGCAGAGTTATAAATGACAGCTATCGTCCAAAAATATACTGAAGTAAGGCTGCCAAGAGGACTTGAAAGCAGGGCAGAATTGCAGGAAACCGATTTCAGGAGGCAGACTGGAATTGCATTGAAAGCATAGGAAAAGAGGCAGAACGTCCACAATGATGTACTTGGCCAAAAAGGGCGTATGCGTTTTTTCCTGAATATATTCAGGAAAAAACGCATACGCCCTTTTTGGCCAACCAAGCAAGCTTGCAAAGGAAATCTGCACTACAATGAAGTCTCACTTCCCCCCGGTCAAAAGGGCCATCTGAAAAAAGTGTAAAATCCAGAAAGGCAGGACAGGCCATGGAGAACTGGGAGCCTTGTTATGCTGATGGGCGGGATGTAAATTGCCAACAGACACTCGGGAGAAGTGTATGGTGTTTCCTGAAACATCTAAAAAACAAAGCAACAGAGCCTAGGGCACTTCCACTTATGGTCCTATAGCTTAGGGAAATTAAAATCAAAAAGACACAGCCACCCCAAAGTTTGGGACGCCTCTGTTTACAAGAACCTCGTTTACCGTACAAGTTCAACATCGCAGAAAGTGAAAAATGGATAAAGAAGTTGTGGTATTTACTTACAAAGCAATATCACTCAGCAATGAAATCTATGTCATCAGGCCCTTAGCAGCACAATGAGTGGATTCAGGTATGATGATTCTAACTGAAATAAGTCACACAGAAAAAGAAACATCATAAGATATCAGTAATACACGGAATGTAAACTTGGCTACACAGGAACTGAATTACAGAACAGAACAGGGTCTCAAATTTAGAAAACCAACTTATGCTTGCTTAAGGGGAAAGGTGAGTTGGGGTGCTGCATAAAACCAGAGATTGAAATGAGCACAGATAAAGTTCCTTAAGCCAAATATGGAATAGACAAGAGCTACTCCTTGCTCAACGAAATGGACTCAACACCGCATATTAAATGCCTAAGAATGTACCTGACTAGTAAGTATCTTAAAACCTATGGATTGCTATGTCTCCAAAAGAGAATCAAGCATGTGTACAGGGGCATAAACGCAGCAGTGATAGGATTGGAGAGGTTCGGTGAGCAAATGAAGACCCTTTGAAGTCATATTGCATGGTACCCATTCCACGGGTTTCAACTACCCAGGTTTAAGGTATTCTTCCTTCAGCTAAAACATGCATGTGGAACCTAGAGTATGATCAACCATGTGATCGGGAGACGTGTTCAAATATGTCTCAGTTTTCGTACCCTGGTACTCGGGTGCAACATTCCAGACGCTTTACTAACACCCTCCCGACTTGGAGAGTCAGTCCCTTTAACCTCCTGTTTGGCCCAGTTTGCAATTTCTGCGGAAGATGAACAGGAATAGCGAGAACCAATGAGAGACTAGCTGGAGGTGTCTGGACGGGCAAATTTAACTCTCATTTCCCACCAGGAAGAGGAATTAACCAAAGGCTCAGCGTGCCGTGCCGGAACCAGATTAGGGCCTGAAGCCATCCTGCGGTGTTGCGGCCAGCTCAAAAGAAAGCGAGTTGAAGAAAGGAGCTCAGGGGCACTGTAATTCACAAACCTGCAGAGTTATAAATGACAGCTATCGTCCAAAAATATACTGAAGTAAGGCTGCCAAGAGGACTTGAAAGCGGGGCAGAATTGCAGGAAACCGATTTCAGGAGGCAGACTGGAATTGCATTGAAAGCATAGGAAAAGAGGCAGAACGTCCACAATGATGCACTTGGCCAAAAAGGGCGTATGCGTTTTTTCCTGAATATATTCAGGAAAAAACGCATACGCCCTTTTTGGCCAACCAAGCAAGCTTGCAAAGGAAATCTGCACTACAATGAAGTCTCACTTCCCCCCGGTCAAAAGGGCCATCTGAAAAAAGTGTAAAATCCAGAAAGGCAGGACAGGCCATGGAGAACTGGGAGCCTTGTTATGCTGATGGGCGCGATGTAAATTGCCAACAGACACTCGGGAGAAGTGTATGGTGTTTCCTGAAACATCTAAAAAACAAAGCAACAGAGCCTAGGGCACTTCCACTTATGGTCCTATAGCTTAGGGAAATTAAAATCAAAAAGACACAGCCACCCCAAAGTTTGGGACGCGTCTGTTTACAAGAACCTTGTTTACAGTACAAGTTCAACATCGCAGAAAGTGAAAAATGGATAAAGAAGTTGTGGTATTTACTTACAAAGCAATATCACTCAGCAATGAAATCTATGTCATCAGGCCCTTAGCAGCACAATGAGTGGATTCAGGTATGATGATTCTAACTGAAATAAGTCACACAGAAAAAGAACCATCATAAGATATCAGTAATACACGGAATGTAAACTTGGCTACACAGGAACTGAATTACAGAACAGAACAGGGTCTCAAATTTAGAAAACCAACTTATGCTTGCTTAAGGGGAAAGGTGAGTTGGGGTGCTGCATAAAACCAGAGATTGAAATGAGCACAGATAAAGTTCCTTAAGCCAAATATGGAATAGACAAGAGCTACTCCTTGCTCAACGAAATGGACTCAACACCGCATATTAAATGCTTAAGAATGTACCTGACTAGTAAGTATCTTAAAACCTATGGATTGCTATGTCTCCGAAAGAGAATCAAGCATGTGTACAGGGGCATAAACGCAGCAGTGATAGGATTGGAGAGGTTCGGTGAGCAAATGAAGACCCTTTGAAGTCATATTGCATGGTACCCATTCCACGGGTTTCAACTACCCAGGTTTAAGGTATTCTTCCTTCAGCTAAAACATGCATGTGGAACCTAGAGTCTGATCAACCATGTGATCGGGAGACGTGTTCAAATATGTCTCAGTTTTCGTACCCTGGTACTCGAGTGCAACATTCCAGACGCTTTACTAACACCCTCCCGACTTGGAGAGTCAGTCCCTTTAACCTCCTGTTTGGCCCAGTTTGCAATTTCTGCGGAAGATGAACAGGAATAGCGAGAACCAATGAGAGACTAGCTGGAGGTGTCTGGACGGGCAAATTTAACTCTCATTTCCCACCAGGAAGAGGAATTAACCAAAGGCTCAGCGTGCCGTGCCGGAACCAGATTAGGGCCTGAAGCCATCCTGCGGTGTTGCGGCCAGCTCAAAAGAAAGCGAGTTGAAGAAAGGAGCTCAGGGGCACTGTAATTCACAAACCTGCAGAGTTATAAATGACAGCTATCGTCCAAAAATATACTGAAGTAAGGCTGCCAAGAGGACTTGAAAGCGGGGCAGAATTGCAGGAAACCGATTTCAGGAGGCAGACTGGAATTGCATTGAAAGCATAGGAAAAGAGGCAGAACGTCCACAATGATGCACTTGGTCAAAAAGGGCGTATGCGTTTTTTCCTGAATATATTCAGGAAAAAACGCATACGCCCTTTTTGGCCAACCAAGCAAGCTTGCAAAGGAAATCTGCACTACAATGAAGTCTCACTTCCCCCCGGTCAAAAGGGCCATCTGAATAAAGTGTAAAATCCAGAAAGGCAGGACAGGCCATGGAGAACTGGGAGCCTTGTTATGCTGATGGGCGGGATGTAAATTGCCAACAGACACTCGGGAGAAGTGTATGGTGTTTCCTGAAACATCTAAAAAACAAAGCAACAGAGCCTAGGGCACTTCCACTTATGGTCCTATAGCTTAGGGAAATTAAAATCAAAAAGACACAGCCACCCCAAAGTTTGGGACGCCTCTGTTTACAAGAACCTCGTTTACCGTACAAGTTCAACATCGCAGAAAGTGAAAAATGGATAAAGAAGTTGTGGTATTTACTTACAAAGCAATATCACTCAGCAATGAAATCTATGTCATCAGGCCCTTAGCAGCACAATGAGTGGATTCAGGTATGATGATTCTAACTGAAATAAGTCACACAGAAAAAGAACCATCATAAGATATCAGTAATACACGGAATGTAAACTTGGCTACACAGGAACTGAATTACAGAACAGAACAGGGTCTCAAATTTAGAAAACCAACTTATGCTTGCTTAAGGGGAAAGGTGAGTTGGGGTGCTGCATAAAACCAGAGATTGAAATGAGCACAGATAAAGTTCCTTAAGCCAAATATGGAATAGACAAGAGCTACTCCTTGCTCAACGAAATGGACTCAACACCGCATATTAAATGCCTAAGAATGTACCTGACTAGTAAGTATCTTAAAACCTATGGATTGCTATGTCTCCGAAAGAGAATCAAGCATGTGTACAGGGGCATAAACGCAGCAGTGATAGGATTGGAGAGGTTCGGTGAGCAAATGAAGACCCTTTGAAGTCATATTGCATGGTACCCATTCCACGGGTTTCAACTACCCAGGTTTAAGGTATTCTTCCTTCAGCTAAAACATGCATGTGGAACCTAGAGTATGATCAACCATGTGATCGGGAGACGTGTTCAAATATGTCTCAGTTTTCGTACCCTGGTACTCGGGTGCAACATTCCAGACGCTTTACTAACACCCTCCCGACTTGGAGAGTCAGTCCCTTTAACCTCCTGTTTGGCCCAGTTTGCAATTTCTGCGGAAGATGAACAGGAATAGCGAGAACCAATGAGAGACTAGCTGGAGGTGTCTGGACGGGCAAATTTAACTCTCATTTCCCACCAGGAAGAGGAATTAACCAAAGGCTCAGCGTGCCGTGCCGGAACCAGATTAGGGCCTGAAGCCATCCTGCGGTGTTGCGGCCAGCTCAAAAGAAAGCGAGTTGAAGAAAGGAGCTCAGGGGCACTGTAATTCACAAACCTGCAGAGTTATAAATGACAGCTATCGTCCAAAAATATACTGAAGTAAGGCTGCCAAGAGGACTTGAAAGCGGGGCAGAATTGCAGGAAACCGATTTCAGGAGGTAGACTGGAATTGCATTGAAAGCATAGGAAAAGAGGCAGAACGTCCACAATGATGCACTTGGCCAAAAAGGGCGTATGCGTTTTTTCCTGAATATATTCAGGAAAAAACGCATACGCCCTTTTTGGCCAACCAAGCAAGCTTGCAAAGGAAATCTGCACTACCATGAAGTCTCACTTCCCCCCGGTCAAAAGGGCCATCTGAAAAAAGTGTAAAATCTAGAAAGGCAGGACAGGCCATGGAGAACTGGGAGCCTTGTTATGCTGATGGGCGGGATGTAAATTGCCAACAGACACTCGGGAGAAGTGTATGGTGTTTCCTGAAACATCTAAAAAACAAAGCAACAGAGCCTAGGGCACTTCCACTTATGGTCCTATAGCTTAGGGAAATTAAAATCAAAAAGACACAGCCACCCCAAAGTTTGGGACGCCTCTGTTTACAAGAACCTCGTTTACAGTACAAGTTCAACATCGCAGAAAGTGAAAAATGGATAAAGAAGTTGTGGTATTTACTTACAAAGCAATATCACTCAGCAATGAAATCTATGTCATCAGGCCCTTAGCAGCACAATGAGTGGATTCAGGTATGATGATTCTAACTGAAATAAGTCACACAGAAAAAGAAACATCATAAGATATCAGTAATACACGGAATGTAAACTTGGCTACACAGGAACTGAATTACAGAACAGAACAGGGTCTCAAATTTAGAAAACCAACTTATGCTTGCTTAAGGGGAAAGGTGAGTTGGGGTGCTGCATAAAACCAGAGATTGAAATGAGCACAGATAAAGTTCCTTAAGCCAAATATGGAATAGACAAGAGCTACTCCTTGCTCAACGAAATGGACTCAACACCGCATATTAAATGCCTAAGAATGTACCTGACTAGTAAGTATCTTAAAACCTATGGATTGCTATGTCTCCGAAAGAGAATCAAGCATGTGTACAGGGGCATAAACGCAGCAGTGATAGGATTGGAGAGGTTCGGTGAGCAAATGAAGACCCTTTGAAGTCATATTGCATGGTACCCATTCCACGGGTTTCAACTACCCAGGTTTAAGGTATTCTTCCTTCAGCTAAAACATGCATGTGGAACCTAGAGTATGATCAACCATGTGATCGGGAGACGTGTTCAAATATGTCTCAGTTTTCGTACCCTGGTACTCGGGTGCAACATTCCAGACGCTTTACTAACACCCTCCCGACTTGGAGAGTCAGTCCCTTTAACCTCCTGTTTGGCCCAGTTTGCAATTTCTGCGGAAGATGAACAGGAATAGCGAGAACCAATGAGAGACTAGCTGGAGGTGTCTGGACGGGCAAATTTAACTCTCATTTCCCACCAGGAAGAGGAATTAACCAAAGGCTCAGCGTGCCGTGCCGGAACCAGATTAGGGCCTGAAGCCATCCTGCGGTGTTGCGGCCAGCTCAAAAGAAAGCGAGTTGAAGAAAGGAGCTCAGGGGCACTGTAATTCACAAACCTGCAGAGTTATAAATGACAGCTATCGTCCAAAAATATACTGAAGTAAGGCTGCCAAGAGGACTTGAAAGCGGGGCAGAATTGCAGGAAACCGATTTCAGGAGGCAGACTGGAATTGCATTGAAAGCATAGGAAAAGAGGCAGAACGTCCACAATGATGCACTTGGCCAAAAAGGGCGTATGCGTTTTTTCCTGAATATATTCAGGAAAAAACGCATACGCCCTTTTTGGCCAACCAAGCAAGCTTGCAAAGGAAATCTGCACTACAATGAAGTCTCACTTCCCCCCGGTCAAAAGGGCCATCTGAAAAAAGTGTAAAATCCAGAAAGGCAGGACAGGCCATGGAGAACTGGGAGCCTTGTTATGCTGATGGGCGGGATGTAAATTGCCAACAGACACTCGGGAGAAGTGTATGGTGTTTCCTGAAACATCTAAAAAACAAAGCAACAGAGCCTAGGGCACTTCCACTTATGGTCCTATAGCTTAGGGAAATTAAAATCAAAAAGACACAGCCACCCCAAAGTTTGGGACGCCTCTGTTTACAAGAACCTCGTTTACCGTACAAGTTCAACATCGCAGAAAGTGAAAAATGGATAAAGAAGTTGTGGTATTTACTTACAAAGCAATATCACTCAGCAATGAAATCTATGTCATCAGGCCCTTAGCAGCACAATGAGTGGATTCAGGTATGATGATTCTAACTGAAATAAGTCACACAGAAAAAGAACCATCATAAGATATCAGTAATACACGGAATGTAAACTTGGCTACACAGGAACTGAATTACAGAACAGAACAGGGTCTCAAATTTAGAAAACCAACTTATGCTTGCTTAAGGGGAAAGGTGAGTTGGGGTGCTGCATAAAACCAGAGATTGAAATGAGCACAGATAAAGTTCCTTAAGCCAAATATGGAATAGACAAGAGCTACTCCTTGCTCAACGAAATGGACTCAACACCGCATATTAAATGCCTAAGAATGTACCTGACTAGTAAGTATCTTAAAACCTATGGATTGCTATGTCTCCGAAAGAGAATCAAGCATGTGTACAGGGGCATAAACGCAGCAGTGATAGGATTGGAGAGGTTCGGTGAGCAAATGAAGACCCTTTGAAGTCATATTGCATGGTACCCATTCCACGGGTTTCAACTACCCAGGTTTAAGGTATTCTTCCTTCAGCTAAAACATGCATGTGGAACCTAGAGTATGATCAACCATGTGATCGGGAGACGTGTTCAAATATGTCTCAGTTTTCGTACCCTGGTACTCGGGTGCAACATTCCAGACGCTTTACTAACACCCTCCCGACTTGGAGAGTCAGTCCCTTTAACCTCCTGTTTGGCCCAGTTTGCAATTTCTGCGGAAGATGAACAGGAATAGCGAGAACCAATGAGAGACTAGCTGGAGGTGTCTGGACGGGCAAATTTAACTCTCATTTCCCACCAGGAAGAGGAATTAACCAAAGGCTCAGCGTGCCGTGCCGGAACCAGATTAGGGCCTGAAGCCATCCTGCGGTGTTGCGGCCAGCTCAAAAGAAAGCGAGTTGAAGAAAGGAGCTCAGGGGCACTGTAATTCACAAACCTGCAGAGTTATAAATGACAGCTATCGTCCAAAAATATACTGAAGTAAGGCTGCCAAGAGGACTTGAAAGCGGGGCAGAATTGCAGGAAACCGATTTCAGGAGGCAGACTGGAATTGCATTGAAAGCATAGGAAAAGAGGCAGAACGTCCACAATGATGCACTTGGCCAAAAAGGGCGTATGCGTTTTTTCCTGAATATATTCAGGAAAAAACGCATACGCCCTTTTTGGCCAACCAAGCAAGCTTGCAAAGGAAATCTACACTACAATGAAGTCTCACTTCCCCCCGGTCAAAAGGGCCATCTGAAAAAAGTGTAAAATCCAGAAAGGCAGGACAGGCCATGGAGAACTGGGAGCCTTGTTATGCTGATGGGCGGGATGTAAATTGCCAACAGACACTCGGGAGAAGTGTATGGTGTTTCCTGAAACATCTAAAAAACAAAGCAACAGAGCCTAGGGCACTTCCACTTATGGTCCTATAGCTTAGGGAAATTAAAATCAAAAAGACACAGCCACCCCAAAGTTTGGGACGCCTCTGTTTACAAGAACCTCGTTTACAGTACAAGTTCAACATCGCAGAAAGTGAAAAATGGATAAAGAAGTTGTGGTATTTACTTACAAAGCAATATCACTCAGCAATGAAATCTATGTCATCAGGCCCTTAGCAGCACAATGAGTGGATTCAGGTATGATGATTCTAACTGAAATAAGTCACACAGAAAAAGAAACATCATAAGATATCAGTAATACACGGAATGTAAACTTGGCTACACAGGAACTGAATTACAGAACAGAACAGGGTCTCAAATTTAGAAAACCAACTTATGCTTGCTTAAGGGGAAAGGTGAGTTGGGGTGCTGCATAAAACCAGAGATTGAAATGAGCACAGATAAAGTTCCTTAAGCCAAATATGGAATAGACAAGAGCTACTCCTTGCTCAACGAAATGGACTCAACACCGCATATTAAATGCCTAAGAATGTACCTGACTAGTAAGTATCTTAAAACCTATGGATTGCTATGTCTCCGAAAGAGAATCAAGCATGTGTACAGGGGCATAAACGCAGCAGTGATAGGATTGGAGAGGTTCGGTGAGCAAATGAAGACCCTTTGAAGTCATATTGCATGGTACCCATTCCACGGGTTTCAACTACCCAGGTTTAAGGTATTCTTCCTTCAGTTAAAACATGCATGTGGAACCTAGAGTATGATCAACCATGTGATCGGGAGACGTGTTCAAATATGTCTCAGTTTTCGTACCCTGGTACTCGGGTGCAACATTCCAGACGCTTTACTAACACCCTCCCGACTTGGAGAGTCAGTCCCTTTAACCTCCTGTTTGGCCCAGTTTGCAATTTCTGCGGAAGATGAACAGGAATAGCGAGAACCAATGAGAGACTAGCTGGAGGTGTCTGGACGGGCAAATTTAACTCTCATTTCCCACCAGGAAGAGGAATTAACCAAAGGCTCAGCGTGCCATGCCGGAACCAGATTAGGGCCTGAAGCCATCCTGCGGTGTTGCGGCCAGCTCAAAAGAAAGCGAGTTGAAGAAAGGAGCTCAGGGGCACTGTAATTCACAAACCTGCAGAGTTATAAATGACAGCTATCGTCCAAAAATATACTGAAGTAAGGCTGCCAAGAGGACTTGAAAGCGGGGCAGAATTGCAGGAAACCGATTTCAGGAGGCAGACTGGAATTGCATTGAAAGCATAGGAAAAGAGGCAGAACGTCCACAATGATGCACTTGGCCAAAAAGGGCGTATGCGTTTTTTCCTGAATATATTCAGGAAAAAACGCATACGCCCTTTTTGGCCAACCAAGCAAGCTTGCAAAGGAAATCTACACTACAATGAAGTCTCACTTCCCCCCGGTCAAAAGGGCCATCTGAAAAAAGTGTAAAATCCAGAAAGGCAGGACAGGCCATGGAGAACTGGGAGCCTTGTTATGCTGATGGGCGGGATGTAAATTGCCAACAGACACTCGGGAGAAGTGTATGGTGTTTCCTGAAACATCTAAAAAACAAAGCAACAGAGCCTAGGGCACTTCCACTTATGGTCCTATAGCTTAGGGAAATTAAAATCAAAAAGACACAGCCACCCCAAAGTTTGGGACGCCTCTGTTTACAAGAACCTCGTTTACCGTACAAGTTCAACATCGCAGAAAGTGAAAAATGGATAAAGAAGTTGTGGTATTTACTTACAAAGCAATATCACTCAGCAATGAAATCTATGTCATCAGGCCCTTAGCAGCACAATGAGTGGATTCAGGTATGATGATTCTAACTGAAATAAGTCACACAGAAAAAGAAACATCATAAGATATCAGTAATACATGGAATGTAAACTTGGCTACACAGGAACTGAATTACAGAACAGAACAGGGTCTCAAATTTAGAAAACCAACTTATGCTTGCTTAAGGGGAAAGGTGAGTTGGGGTGCTGCATAAAACCAGAGATTGAAATGAGCACAGATAAAGTTCCTTAAGCCAAATATGGAATAGACAAGAGCTACTCCTTGCTCAACGAAATGGACTCAACACCGCATATTAAATGCCTAAGAATGTACCTGACTAGTAAGTATCTTAAAACCTATGGATTGCTATGTCTCCGAAAGAGAATCAAGCATGTGTACAGGGGCATAAACGCAGCAGTGATAGGATTGGAGAGGTTCGGTGAGCAAATGAAGACCCTTTGAAGTCATATTGCATGGTACCCATTCCACGGGTTTCAACTACCCAGGTTTAAGGTATTCTTCCTTCAGTTAAAACATGCATGTGGAACCTAGAGTATGATCAACCATGTGATCGGGAGACGTGTTCAAATATGTCTCAGTTTTCGTACCCTGGTACTCGGGTGCAACATTCCAGACGCTTTACTAACACCCTCCCGACTTGGAGAGTCAGTCCCTTTAACCTCCTGTTTGGCCCAGTTTGCAATTTCTGCGGAAGATGAACAGGAATAGCGAGAACCAATGAGAGACTAGCTGGAGGTGTCTGGACGGGCAAATTTAACTCTCATTTCCCACCAGGAAGAGGAATTAACCAAAGGCTCAGCGTGCCGTGCCGGAACCAGATTAGGGCCTGAAGCCATCCTGCGGTGTTGCGGCCAGCTCAAAAGAAAGCGAGTTGAAGAAAGGAGCTCAGGGGCACTGTAATTCACAAACCTGCAGAGTTATAAATGACAGCTATCGTCCAAAAATATACTGAAGTAAGGCTGCCAAGAGGACTTGAAAGCGGGGCAGAATTGCAGGAAACCGATTTCAGGAGGCAGACTGGAATTGCATTGAAAGCATAGGAAAAGAGGCAGAACGTCCACAATGATGCACTTGGCCAAAAAGGGCGTATGCGTTTTTTCCTGAATATATTCAGGAAAAAACGCATACGCCCTTTTTGGCCAACCAAGCAAGCTTGCAAAGGAAATCTGCACTACAATGAAGTCTCACTTCCCCCCGGTCAAAAGGGCCATCTGAAAAAAGTGTAAAATCCAGAAAGGCAGGACAGGCCATGGAGAACTGGGAGCCTTGTTATGCTGATGGGCGGGATGTAAATTGCCAACAGACACTCGGGAGAAGTGTATGGTGTTTCCTGAAACATCTAAAAAACAAAGCAACAGAGCCTAGGGCACTTCCACTTATGGTCCTATAGCTTAGGGAAATTAAAATCAAAAAGACACAGCCACCCCAAAGTTTGGGACGCCTCTGTTTACAAGAACCTCGTTTACCGTACAAGTTCAACATCGCAGAAAGTGAAAAATGGATAAAGAAGTTGTGGTATTTACTTACAAAGCAATATCACTCAGCAATGAAATCTATGTCATCAGGCCCTTAGCAGCACAATGAGTGGATTCAGGTATGATGATTCTAACTGAAATAAGTCACACAGAAAAAGAAACATCATAAGATATCAGTAATACACGGAATGTAAACTTGGCTACACAGGAACTGAATTACAGAACAGAACAGGGTCTCAAATTTAGAAAACCAACTTATGCTTGCTTAAGGGGAAAGGTGAGTTGGGGTGCTGCATAAAACCAGAGATTGAAATGAGCACAGATAAAGTTCCTTAAGCCAAATATGGAATAGACAAGAGCTACTCCTTGCTCAACGAAATGGACTCAACACCGCATATTAAACGCCTAAGAATGTACCTGACTAGTAAGTATCTTAAAACCTATGGATTGCTATGTCTCCGAAAGAGAATCAAGCATGTGTACAGGGGCATAAACGCAGCAGTGATAGGATTGGAGAGGTTCGGTGAGCAAATGAAGACCCTTTGAAGTCATATTGCATGGTACCCATTCCACGGGTTTCAACTACCCAGGTTTAAGGTATTCTTCCTTCAGTTAAAACATGCATGTGGAACCTAGAGTATGATCAACCATGTGATCGGGAGACGTGTTCAAATATGTCTCAGTTTTCGTACCCTGGTACTCGGGTGCAACATTCCAGACGCTTTACTAACACCCTCCCGACTTGGAGAGTCAGTCCCTTTAACCTCCTGTTTGGCCCAGTTTGCAATTTCTGCGGAAGATGAACAGGAATAGCGAGAACCAATGAGAGACTAGCTGGAGGTGTCTGGACGGGCAAATTTAACTCTCATTTCCCACCAGGAAGAGGAATTAACCAAAGGCTCAGCGTGCCGTGCCGGAACCAGATTAGGGCCTGAAGCCATCCTGCGGTGTTGCGGCCAGCTCAAAAGAAAGCGAGTTGAAGAAAGGAGCTCAGGGGCACTGTAATTCACAAACCTGCAGAGTTATAAATGACAGCTATCGTCCAAAAATATACTGAAGTAAGGCTGCCAAGAGGACTTGAAAGCGGGGCAGAATTGCAGGAAACCGATTTCAGGAGGTAGACTGGAATTGCATTGAAAGCATAGGAAAAGAGGCAGAACGTCCACAATGATGCACTTGGCCAAAAAGGGCGTATGCGTTTTTTCCTGAATATATTCAGGAAAAAACGCATACGCCCTTTTTGGCCAACCAAGCAAGCTTGCAAAGGAAATCTGCACTACAATGAAGTCTCACTTCCCCCCGGTCAAAAGGGCCATCTGAAAAAAGTGTAAAATCCAGAAAGGCAGGACAGGCCATGGAGAACTGGGAGCCTTGTTATGCTGATGGGCGGGATGTAAATTGCCAACAGACACTCGGGAGAAGTGTATGGTGTTTCCTGAAACATCTAAAAAACAAAGCAACAGAGCCTAGGGCACTTCCACTTATGGTCCTATAGCTTAGGGAAATTAAAATCAAAAAGACACAGCCACCCCAAAGTTTGGGACGCCTCTGTTTACAAGAACCTCGTTTACAGTACAAGTTCAACATCGCAGAAAGTGAAAAATGGATAAAGAAGTTGTGGTATTTACTTACAAAGCAATATCACTCAGCAATGAAATCTATGTCATCAGGCCCTTAGCAGCACAATGAGTGGATTCAGGTATGGTGATTCTAACTGAAATAAGTCACACAGAAAAAGAAACATCATAAGATATCAGTAATACACGGAATGTAAACTTGGCTACACAGGAACTGAATTACAGAACAGAACAGGGTCTCAAATTTAGAAAACCAACTTATGCTTGCTAAAGGGGAAAGGTGAGTTGGGGTGCTGCATAAAACCAGAGATTGAAATGAGCACAGATAAAGTTCCTTAAGCCAAATATGGAATAGACAAGAGCTACTCCTTGCTCAACGAAATGGACTCAACACCGCATATTAAATGCCTAAGAATGTACCTGACTAGTAAGTATCTTAACACCTATGGATTGCTATGTCTCCGAAAGAGAATCAAGCATGTGTACAGGGGCATAAACGCAGCAGTGATAGGATTGGAGAGGTTCGGTGAGCAAATGAAGACCCTTTGAAGTCATATTGCATGGTACCCATTCCACGGGTTTCAACTACCCAGGTTTAAGGTATTCTTCCTTCAGCTAAAACATGCATGTGGAACCTAGAGTATGATCAACCATGTGATCGGGAGACGTGTTCAAATATGTCTCAGTTTTCGTACCCTGGTACTCGGGTGCAACATTCCAGACGCTTTACTAACACCCTCCCGACTTGGAGAGTCAGTCCCTTTAACCTCCTGTTTGGCCCAGTTTGCAATTTCTGCGGAAGATGAACAGGAATAGCGAGAACCAATGAGAGACTAGCTGGAGGTGTCTGGACGGGCAAATTTAACTCTCATTTCCCACCAGGAAGAGGAATTAACCAAAGGCTCAGCGTGCCGTGCCGGAACCAGATTAGGGCCTGAAGCCATCCTGCGGTGTTGCGGCCAGCTCAAAAGAAAGCGAGTTGAAGAAAGGAGCTCAGGGGCACTGTAATTCACAAACCTGCAGAGTTATAAATGACAGCTATCGTCCAAAAATATACTGAAGTAAGGCTGCCAAGAGGACTTGAAAGCGGGGCAGAATTGCAGGAAACCGATTTCAGGAGGTAGACTGGAATTGCATTGAAAGCATAGGAAAAGAGGCAGAACGTCCACAATGATGCACTTGGCCAAAAAGGGCGTATGCGTTTTTTCCTGAATATATTCAGGAAAAAACGCATACGCACTTTTTGGCCAACCAAGCAAGCTTGCAAAGGAAATCTGCACTACAATGAAGTCTCACTTCCCCCCGGTCAAAAGGGCCATCTGAAAAAAGTGTAAAATCCAGAAAGGCAGGACAGGCCATGGAGAACTGGGAGCCTTGTTATGCTGATGGGCGGGATGTAAATTGCCAACAGACACTCGGGAGAAGTGTATGGTGTTTCCTGAAACATCTAAAAAACAAAGCAACAGAGCCTAGGGCACTTCCACTTATGGTCCTATAGCTTAGGGAAATTAAAATCAAAAAGACACAGCCACCCCAAAGTTTGGGACGCCTCTGTTTACAAGAACCTCGTTTACAGTACAAGTTCAACATCGCAGAAAGTGAAAAATGGATAAAGAAGTTGTGGTATTTACTTACAAAGCAATATCACTCAGCAATGAAATCTATGTCATCAGGCCCTTAGCAGCACAATGAGTGGATTCAGGTATGGTGATTCTAACTGAAATAAGTCACACAGAAAAAGAAACATCATAAGATATCAGTAATACACGGAATGTAAACTTGGCTACACAGGAACTGAATTACAGAACAGAACAGGGTCTCAAATTTAGAAAACCAACTTATGCTTGCTAAAGGGGAAAGGTGAGTTGGGGTGCTGCATAAAACCAGAGATTGAAATGAGCACAGATAAAGTTCCTTAAGCCAAATATGGAATAGACAAGAGCTACTCCTTGCTCAACGAAATGGACTCAACACCGCATATTAAATGCCTAAGAATGTACCTGACTAGTAAGTATCTTAACACCTATGGATTGCTATGTCTCCGAAAGAGAATCAAGCATGTGTACAGGGGCATAAACGCAGCAGTGATAGGATTGGAGAGGTTCGGTGAGCAAATGAAGACCCTTTGAAGTCATATTGCATGGTACCCATTCCACGGGTTTCAACTACCCAGGTTTAAGGTATTCTTCCTTCAGCTAAAACATGCATGTGGAACCTAGAGTATGATCAACCATGTGATCGGGAGACGTGTTCAAATATGTCTCAGTTTTCGTACCCTGGTACTCGGGTGCAACATTCCAGACGCTTTACTAACACCCTCCCGACTTGGAGAGTCAGTCCCTTTAACCTCCTGTTTGGCCCAGTTTGCAATTTCTGCGGAAGATGAACAGGAATAGCGAGAACCAATGAGAGACTAGCTGGAGGTGTCTGGACGGGCAAATTTAACTCTCATTTCCCACCAGGAAGAGGAATTAACCAAAGGCTCAGCGTGCCGTGCCGGAACCAGATTAGGGCCTGAAGCCATCCTGCGGTGTTGCGGCCAGCTCAAAAGAAAGCGAGTTGAAGAAAGGAGCTCAGGGGCACTGTAATTCACAAACCTGCAGAGTTATAAATGACAGCTATCGTCCAAAAATATACTGAAGTAAGGCTGCCAAGAGGACTTGAAAGCGGGGCTGAATTGCAGGAAACCGATTTCAGGAGGTAGACTGGAATTGCATTGAAAGCATAGGAAAAGAGGCAGAACGTCCACAATGATGCACTTGGCCAAAAAGGGCGTATGCGTTTTTTCCTGAATATATTCAGGAAAAAACGCATACGCCCTTTTTGGCCAACCAAGCAAGCTTGCAAAGGAAATCTGCACTACAATGAAGTCTCACTTCCCCCCGGTCAAAAGGGCCATCTGAAAAAAGTGTAAAATCCAGAAAGACAGGACAGGCCATGGAGAACTGGGAGCCTTGTTATGCTGATGGGCGGGATGTAAATTGCCAACAGACACTCGGGAGAAGTGTATGGTGTTTCCTGAAACATCTAAAAAACAAAGCAACAGAGCCTAGGGCACTTCCACTTATGGTCCTATAGCTTAGGGAAATTAAAATCAAAAAGACACAGCCACCCCAAAGTTTGGGACGCCTCTGTTTACAAGAACCTCGTTTACAGTACAAGTTCAACATCGCAGAAAGTGAAAAATGGATAAAGAAGTTGTGGTATTTACTTACAAAGCAATATCACTCAGCAATGAAATCTATGTCATCAGGCCCTTAGCAGCACAATGAGTGGATTCAGGTATGATGATTCTAACTGAAATAAGTCACACAGAAAAAGAACCATCATAAGATATCAGTAATACACGGAATGTAAACTTGGCTACACAGGAACTGAATTACAGAACAGAACAGGGTCTCAAATTTAGAAAACCAACTTATGCTTGCTTAAGGGGAAAGGTGAGTTGGGGTGCTGCATAAAACCAGAGATTGAAATGAACACAGATAAAGTTCCTTAAGCCAAATATGGAATAGACAAGAGCTACTCCTTGCTCAACGAAATGGACTCAACACCGCATATTAAATGCCTAAGAATGTACCTGACTAGTAAGTATCTTAAAACCTATGGATTGCTATGTCTCCGAAAGAGAATCAAGCATGTGTACAGGGCCATAAACGCAGCAGTGATAGGATTGGAGAGGTTCGGTGAGCAAATGAAGACCCTTTGAAGTCATATTGCATGGTACCCATTCCACGGGTTTCAACTACCCAGGTTTAAGGTATTCTTCCTTCAGCTAAAACATGCATGTGGAACCTAGAGTATGATCAACCATGTGATCGGGAGACGTGTTCAAATATGTCTCAGTTTTCGTACCCTGGTACTCGGGTGCAACATTCCAGACGCTTTACTAACACCCTCCTGACTTGGAGAGTCAGTCCCTTTAACCTCCTGTTTGGCCCAGTTTGCAATTTCTGCGGAAGATGAACAGGAATAGCGAGAACCAATGAGAGACTAGCTGGAGGTGTCTGGACGGGCAAATTTAACTCTCATTTCCCACCAGGAAGAGGAATTAACCAAAGGCTCAGCGTGCCGTGCCGGAACCAGATTAGGGCCTGAAGCCATCCTGCGGTGTTGCGGCCAGCTCAAAAGAAAGCGAGTTGAAGAAAGGAGCTCAGGGGCACTGTAATTCACAAACCTGCAGAGTTATAAATGACAGCTATCGTCCAAAAATATACTGAAGTAAGGCTGCCAAGAGGACTTGAAAGCGGGGCTGAATTGCAGGAAACCGATTTCAGGAGGTAGACTGGAATTGCATTGAAAGCATAGGAAAAGAGGCAGAACGTCCACAATGATGCACTTGGCCAAAAAGGGCGTATGCGTTTTTTCCTGAATATATTCAGGAAAAAACGCATACGCCCTTTTTGGCCAACCAAGCAAGCTTGCAAAGGAAATCTGCACTACAATGAAGTCTCACTTCCCCCCGGTCAAAAGGGCCATCTGAAAAAAGTGTAAAATCCAGAAAGACAGGACAGGCCATGGAGAACTGGGAGCCTTGTTATGCTGATGGGCGGGATGTAAATTGCCAACAGACACTCGGGAGAAGTGTATGGTGTTTCCTGAAACATCTAAAAAACAAAGCAACAGAGCCTAGGGCACTTCCACTTATGGTCCTATAGCTTAGGGAAATTAAAATCAAAAAGACACAGCCACCCCAAAGTTTGGGACGCCTCTGTTTACAAGAACCTCGTTTACAGTACAAGTTCAACATCGCAGAAAGTGAAAAATGGATAAAGAAGTTGTGGTATTTACTTACAAAGCAATATCACTCAGCAATGAAATCTATGTCATCAGGCCCTTAGCAGCACAATGAGTGGATTCAGGTATGATGATTCTAACTGAAATAAGTCACACAGAAAAAGAACCATCATAAGATATCAGTAATACACGGAATGTAAACTTGGCTACACAGGAACTGAATTACAGAACAGAACAGGGTCTCAAATTTAGAAAACCAACTTATGCTTGCTTAAGGGGAAAGGTGAGTTGGGGTGCTGCATAAAACCAGAGATTGAAATGAACACAGATAAAGTTCCTTAAGCCAAATATGGAATAGACAAGAGCTACTCCTTGCTCAACGAAATGGACTCAACACCGCATATTAAATGCCTAAGAATGTACCTGACTAGTAAGTATCTTAAAACCTATGGATTGCTATGTCTCCGAAAGAGAATCAAGCATGTGTACAGGGCCATAAACGCAGCAGTGAAGGGATTGGAGAGGTTCGGTGAGCAAATGAAGACCCTTTGAAGTCATATTGCATGGTACCCATTCCACGGGTTTCAACTACCCAGGTTTAAGGTATTCTTCCTTCAGCTAAAACATGCATGTGGAACCTAGAGTATGATCAACCATGTGATCGGGAGACGTGTTCAAATATGTCTCAGTTTTCGTACCCTGGTACTCGGGTGCAACATTCCAGACGCTTTACTAACACCCTCCCGACTTGGAGAGTCAGTCCCTTTAACCTCCTGTTTGGCCCAGTTTGCAATTTCTGCGGAAGATGAACAGGAATAGCGAGAACCAATGAGAGACTAGCTGGAGGTGTCTGGACGGGCAAATTTAACTCTCATTTCCCACCAGGAAGAGGAATTAACCAAAGGCTCAGCGTGCCGTGCCGGAACCAGATTAGGGCCTGAAGCCATCCTGCGGTGTTGCGGCCAGCTCAAAAGAAAGCGAGTTGAAGAAAGGAGCTCAGGGGCACTGTAATTCACAAACCTGCAGAGTTATAAATGACAGCTATCGTCCAAAAATATACTGAAGTAAGGCTGCCAAGAGGACTTGAAAGCGGGGCAGAATTGCAGGAAACCGATTTCAGGAGGTAGACTGGAATTGCATTGAAAGCATAGGAAAAGAGGCAGAACGTCCACAATGATGCACTTGGCCAAAAAGGGCGTATGCGTTTTTTCCTGAATATATTCAGGAAAAAACGCATACGCCCTTTTTGGCCAACCAAGCAAGCTTGCAAAGGAAATCTGCACTACAATGAAGTCTCACTTCCCCCCGGTCAAAAGGGCCATCTGAAAAAAGTGTAAAATCCAGAAAGGCAGGACAGGCCATGGAGAACTGGGAGCCTTGTTATGCTGATGGGCGGGATGTAAATTGCCAACAGACACTCGGGAGAAGTGTATGGTGTTTCCTGAAACATCTAAAAAACAAAGCAACAGAGCCTAGGGCACTTCCACTTATGGTCCTATAGCTTAGGGAAATTAAAATCAAAAAGACACAGCCACCCCAAAGTTTGGGACGCCTCTGTTTACAAGAACCTCGTTTACAGTACAAGTTCAACATCGCAGAAAGTGAAAAATGGATAAAGAAGTTGTGGTATTTACTTACAAAGCAATATCACTCAGCAATGAAATCTATGTCATCAGGCCCTTAGCAGCACAATGAGTGGATTCAGGTATGATGATTCTAACTGAAATAAGTCACACAGAAAAAGAACCATCATAAGATATCAGTAATACACGGAATGTAAACTTGGCTACACAGGAACTGAATTACAGAACAGAACAGGGTCTCAAATTTAGAAAACCAACTTATGCTTGCTTAAGGGGAAAGGTGAGTTGGGGTGCTGCATAAAACCAGAGATTGAAATGAACACAGATAAAGTTCCTTAAGCCAAATATGGAATAGACAAGAGCTACTCCTTGCTCAACGAAATGGACTCAACACCGCATATTAAATGCCTAAGAATGTACCTGACTAGTAAGTATCTTAAAACCTATGGATTGCTATGTCTCCGAAAGAGAATCAAGCATGTGTACAGGGCCATAAACGCAGCAGTGATAGGATTGGAGAGGTTCGGTGAGCAAATGAAGACCCTTTGAAGTCATATTGCATGGTACCCATTCCACGGGTTTCAACTACCCAGGTTTAAGGTATTCTTCCTTCAGCTAAAACATGCATGTGGAACCTAGAGTATGATCAACCATGTGATCGGGAGACGTGTTCAAATATGTCTCAGTTTTCGTACCCTGGTACTCGGGTGCAACATTCCAGACGCTTTACTAACACCCTCTCGACTTGGAGAGTCAGTCCCTTTAACCTCCTGTTTGGCCCAGTTTGCAATTTCTGCGGAAGATGAACAGGAATAGCGAGAACCAATGAGAGACTAGCTGGAGGTGTCTGGACGGGCAAATTTAACTCTCATTTCCCACCAGGAAGAGGAATTAACCAAAGGCTCAGCGTGCCGTGCCGGAACCAGATTAGGGCCTGAAGCCATCCTGCGGTGTTGCGGCCAGCTCAAAAGAAAGCGAGTTGAAGAAAGGAGCTCAGGGGCACTGTAATTCACAAACCTGCAGAGTTATAAATGACAGCTATCGTCCAAAAATATACTGAAGTAAGGCTGCCAAGAGGACTTGAAAGCGGGGCAGAATTGCAGGAAACCGATTTCAGGAGGTAGACTGGAATTGCATTGAAAGCATAGGAAAAGAGGCAGAACGTCCACAATGATGCACTTGGCCAAAAAGGGCGTATGCGTTTTTTCCTGAATATATTCAGGAAAAAACGCATACGCCCTTTTTGGCCAACAAGCAAGCTTGCAAAGGAAATCTGCACTACAATGAAGTCTCACTTCCCCCCGGTCAAAAGGGCCATCTGAAAAAAGTGTAAAATCCAGAAAGGCAGGACAGGCCATGGAGAACTGGGAGCCTTGTTATGCTGATGGGCGGGATGTAAATTGCCAACAGACACTCGGGAGAAGTGTATGGTGTTTCCTGAAACATCTAAAAAACAAAGCAACAGAGCCTAGGGCACTTCCACTTATGGTCCTATAGCTTAGGGAAATTAAAATCAAAAAGACACAGCCACCCCAAAGTTTGGGACGCCTCTGTTTACAAGAACCTCGTTTACCGTACAAGTTCAACATCGCAGAAAGTGAAAAATGGATAAAGAAGTTGTGGTATTTACTTACAAAGCAATATCACTCAGCAATGAAATCTATGTCATCAGGCCCTTAGCAGCACAATGAGTGGATTCAGGTATGATGATTCTAACTGAAATAAGTCACACAGAAAAAGAACCATCATAAGATATCAGTAATACACGGAATGTAAACTTGGCTACACAGGAACTGAATTACAGAACAGAACAGGGTCTCAAATTTAGAAAACCAACTTATGCTTGCTTAAGGGGAAAGGTGAGTTGGGGTGCTGCATAAAACCAGAGATTGAAATGAGCACAGATAAAGTTCCTTAAGCCAAATATGGAATAGACAAGAGCTACTCCTTGCTCAACGAAATGGACTCAACACCGCATATTAAATGCCTAAGAATGTACCTGACTAGTAAGTATCTTAAAACCTATGGATTGCTATGTCTCCGAAAGAGAATCAAGCATGTGTACAGGGGCATAAACGCAGCAGTGATAGGATTGGAGAGGTTCGGTGAGCAAATGAAGACCCTTTGAAGTCATATTGCATGGTACCCATTCCACGGGTTTCAACTACCCAGGTTTAAGGTATTCTTCCTTCAGCTAAAACATGCATGTGGAACCTAGAGTATGATCAACCATGTGATCGGGAGACGTGTTCAAATATGTCTCAGTTTTCGTACCCTGGTACTCGGGTGCAACATTCCAGACGCTTTACTAACACCCTCCCGACTTGGAGAGTCAGTCCCTTTAACCTCCTGTTTGGCCCAGTTTGCAATTTCTGCGGAAGATGAACAGGAATAGCGAGAACCAATGAGAGACTAGCTGGAGGTGTCTGGACGGGCAAATTTAACTCTCATTTCCCACCAGGAAGAGGAATTAACCAAAGGCTCAGCGTGCCGTGCCGGAACCAGATTAGGGCCTGAAGCCATCCTGCGGTGTTGCGGCCAGCTCAAAAGAAAGCGAGTTGAAGAAAGGAGCTCAGGGGCACTGTAATTCACAAACCTGCAGAGTTATAAATGACAGCTATCGTCCAAAAATATACTGAAGTAAGGCTGCCAAGAGGACTTGAAAGCGGGGCAGAATTGCAGGAAACCGATTTCAGGAGGTAGACTGGAATTGCATTGAAAGCATAGGAAAAGAGGCAGAACGTCCACAATGATGCACTTGGCCAAAAAGGGCGTATGCGTTTTTTCCTGAATATATTCAGGAAAAAACGCATACGCCCTTTTTGGCCAACCAAGCAAGCTTGCAAAGGAAATCTGCACTACAATGAAGTCTCACTTCCCCCCGGTCAAAAGGGCCATCTGAAAAAAGTGTAAAATCCAGAAAGGCAGGACAGGCCATGGAGAACTGGGAGCCTTGTTATGCTGATGGGCGGGATGTAAATTGCCAACAGACACTCGGGAGAAGTGTATGGTGTTTCCTGAAACATCTAAAAAACAAAGCAACAGAGCCTAGGGCACTTCCACTTATGGTCCTATAGCTTAGGGAAATTAAAATCAAAAAGACACAGCCACCCCAAAGTTTGGGACGCCTCTGTTTACAAGAACCTCGTTTACCGTACAAGTTCAACATCGCAGAAAGTGAAAAATGGATAAAGAATTTGTGGTATTTACTTACAAAGCAATATCACTCAGCAATGAAATCTATGTCATCAGGCCCTTAGCAGCACAATGAGTGGATTCAGGTATGATGATTCTAACTGAAATAAGTCACACAGAAAAAGAAACATCATAAGATATCAGTAATACACGGAATGTAAACTTGGCTACACAGGAACTGAATTACAGAACAGAACAGGGTCTCAAATTTAGAAAACCAACTTATGCTTGCTTAAGGGGAAAGGTGAGTTGGGGTGCTGCATAAAACCAGAGATTGAAATGAGCACAGATAAAGTTCCTTAAGCCAAATATGGAATAGACAAGAGCTACTCCTTGCTCAACGAAATGGACTCAACACTGCATATTAAATGCCTAAGAATGTACCTGACTAGTAAGTATCTTAAAACCTATGGATTGCTATGTCTCCGAAAGAGAATCAAGCATGTGTACAGGGGCATAAACGCAGCAGTGATAGGATTGGAGAGGTTCGGTGAGCAAATGAAGACCCTTTGAAGTCATATTGCATGGTACCCATTCCACGGGTTTCAACTACCCAGGTTTAAGGTATTCTTCCTTCAGCTAAAACATGCATGTGGAACCTAGAGTATGATCAACCATGTGATCGGGAGACGTGTTCAAATATGTCTCAGTTTTCGTACCCTGGTACTCGGGTGCAACATTCCAGACGCTTTACTAACACCCTCCCGACTTGGAGAGTCAGTCCCTTTAACCTCCTGTTTGGCCCAGTTTGCAATTTCTGCGGAAGATGAACAGGAATAGCGAGAACCAATGAGAGACTAGCTGGAGGTGTCTGGACGGGCAAATTTAACTCTCATTTCCCACCAGGAAGAGGAAATAACCAAAGGCTCAGCGTGCCGTGCCGGAACCAGATTAGGGCCTGAAGCCATCCTGCGGTGTTGCGGCCAGCTCAAAAGAAAGCGAGTTGAAGAAAGGAGCTCAGGGGCACTGTAATTCACAAACCTGCAGAGTTATAAATGACAGCTATCGTCCAAAAATATACTGAAGTAAGGCTGCCAAGAGGACTTGAAAGCGGGGCAGAATTGCAGGAAACCGATTTCAGGAGGCAGACTGGAATTGCATTGAAAGCATAGGAAAAGAGGCAGAACGTCCACAATGATGCACTTGGCCAAAAAGGGCGTATGCGTTTTTTCCTGAATATATTCAGGAAAAAACGCATACGCCCTTTTTGGCCAACCAAGCAAGCTTGCAAAGGAAATCTGCACTACAATGAAGTCTCACTTCCCCCCGGTCAAAAGGGCCATCTGAAAAAAGTGTAAAATCCAGAAAGGCAGGACAGGCCATGGAGAACTGGGAGCCTTGTTATGCTGATGGGCGCGATGTAAATTGCCAACAGACACTCGGGAGAAGTGTATGGTGTTTCCTGAAACATCTAAAAAACAAAGCAACAGAGCCTAGGGCACTTCCACTTATGGTCCTATAGCTTAGGGAAATTAAAATCAAAAAGACACAGCCACCCCAAAGTTTGGGACGCCTCTGTTTACAAGAACCTCGTTTACAGTACAAGTTCAACATCGCAGAAAGTGAAAAATGGATAAAGAAGTTGTGGTATTTACTTACAAAGCAATATCACTCAGCAATGAAATCTATGTCATCAGGCCCTTAGCAGCACAATGAGTGGATTCAGGTATGATGATTCTAACTGAAATAAGTCACACAGAAAAAGAAACATCATAAGATATCAGTAATACACGGAATGTAAACTTGGCTACACAGGAACTGAATTACAGAACAGAACAGGGTCTCAAATTTAGAAAACCAACTTATGCTTGCTTAAGGGGAAAGGTGAGTTGGGGTGCTGCATAAAACCAGAGATTGAAATGAGCACAGATAAAGTTCCTTAAGCCAAATATGGAATAGACAAGAGCTACTCCTTGCTCAACGAAATGGACTCAACACCGCATATTAAATGCCTAAGAATGTACCTGACTAGTAAGTATCTTAAAACCTATGGATTGCTATGTCTCCGAAAGAGAATCAAGCATGTGTACAGGGGCATAAACGCAGCAGTGATAGGATTGGAGAGGTTCGGTGAGCAAATGAAGACCCTTTGAAGTCATATTGCATGGTACCCATTCCACGGGTTTCAACTACCCAGGTTTAAGGTATTCTTCCTTCAGCTAAAACATGCATGTGGAACCTAGAGTATGATCAACCATGTGATCGGGAGACGTGTTCAAATATGTCTCAGTTTTCGTACCTGGTACTCGGGTGCAACATTCCAGACGCTTTACTAACACCCTCCCGACTTGGAGAGTCAGTCCCTTTAACCTCCTGTTTGGCCCAGTTTGCAATTTCTGCGGAAGATGAACAGGAATAGCGAGAACCAATGAGAGACTAGCTGGAGGTGTCTGGACGGGCAAATTTAACTCTCATTTCCCACCAGGAAGAGGAATTAACCAAAGGCTCAGCGTGCCGTGCCGGAACCAGATTAGGGCCTGAAGCCATCCTGCGGTGTTGCGGCCAGCTCAAAAGAAAGCGAGTTGAAGAAAGGAGCTCAGGGGCACTGTAATTCACAAACCTGCAGAGTTATAAATGACAGCTATCGTCCAAAAATATACTGAAGTAAGGCTGCCAAGAGGACTTGAAAGCGGGGCAGAATTGCAGGAAACCGATTTCAGGAGGTAGACTGGAATTGCATTGAAAGCATAGGAAAAGAGGCAGAACGTCCACAATGATGCACTTGGCCAAAAAGGGCGTATGCGTTTTTTCCTGAATATATTCAGGAAAAAACGCATACGCCCTTTTTGGCCAACCAAGCAAGCTTGCAAAGGAAATCTGCACTACAATGAAGTCTCACTTCCCCCCGGTCAAAAGGGCCATCTGAAAAAAGTGTAAAATCCAGAAAGGCAGGACAGGCCATGGAGAACTGAGAGCCTTGTTATGCTGATGGGCGGGATGTAAATTGCCAACAGACACTCGGGAGAAGTGTATGGTGTTTCCTGAAACATCTAAAAAACAAAGCAACAGAGCCTAGGGCACTTCCACTTATGGTCCTATAGCTTAGGGAAATTAAAATCAAAAAGACACAGCCAGCCCAAAGTTTGGGACGCCTCTGTTTACAAGAACCTCGTTTACAGTACAAGTTCAACATTGCAGAAAGTGAAAAATGGATAAAGAAGTTGTGGTATTTACTTACAAAGCAATATCACTCAGCAATGAAATGTATGTCATCAGGCCCTTAGCAGCACAATGAGTAGATTCAGGTATGATGATTCTAACTGAAATAAGTCACACAGAAAAAGAAACATCATAAGATATCAGTAATACACGGAATGTAAACTTGGCTACACAGGAACTGAATTACAGAACAGAACAGGGTCTCAAATTTAGAAAACCAACTTATGCTTGCTTAAGGGGAAAGGTGAGTTGGGGTGCTGCATAAAACCAGAGATTGAAATGAGCACAGATAAAGTTCCTTAAGCCAAATATGGAATAGACAAGAGCTACTCCTTGCTCAACGAAATGGACTCAACACCGCATATTAAATGCCTAAGAATGTACCTGACTAGTAAGTATCTTAAAACCTATGGATTGCTATGTCTCCGAAAGAGAATCAAGCATGTGTACAGGGGCATAAACGCAGCAGTGATAGGATTGGAGAGGTTCGGTGAGCAAATGAAGACCCTTTGAAGTCATATTGCATGGTACCCATTCCACGGGTTTCAACTACCCAGGTTTAAGGTATTCTTCCTTCAGCTAAAACATGCATGTGGAACCTAGAGTATGATCAACCATGTGATCGGGAGACGTGTTCAAATATGTCTCAGTTTTCGTACCCTGGTACTCGGGTGCAACATTCCAGACGCTTTACTAACACCCTCCCGACTTGGAGAGTCAGTCCCTTTAACCTCCTGTTTGGCCCAGTTTGCAATTTCTGCGGAAGATGAACAGGAATAGCGAGAACCAATGAGAGACTAGCTGGAGGTGTCTGGACGGGCAAATTTAACTCTCATTTCCCACCAGGAAGAGGAATTAACCAAAGGCTCAGCGTGCCGTGCCGGAACCAGATTAGGGCCTGAAGCCATCCTGCGGTGTTGCGGCCAGCTCAAAAGAAAGCGAGTTGAAGAAAGGAGCTCAGGGGCACTGTAATTCACAAACCTGCAGAGTTATAAATGACAGCTATCGTCCAAAAATATACTGAAGTAAGGCTGCCAAGAGGACTTGAAAGCGGGGCAGAATTGCAGGAAACCGATTTCAGGAGGTAGACTGGAATTGCATTGAAAGCATAGGAAAAGAGGCAGAACGTCCACAATGATGCACTTGGCCAAAAATGGCGTATGCGTATTTTCCTGAATATATTCAGGAAAAAACGCATACGCCCTTTTTGGCCAACCAAGCAAGCTTGCAAAGGAAATCTGCACTACAATGAAGTCTCACTTCCCCCCGGTCAAAAGGGCCATCTGAAAAAAGTGTAAAATCCAGAAAGGCAGGACAGGCCATGGAGAACTGGGAGCCTTGTTATGCTGATGGGCGGGATGTAAATTGCCAACAGACACTCGGGAGAAGTGTATGGTGTTTCCTGAAACATCTAAAAAACAAAGCAACAGAGCCTAGGGCACTTCCACTTATGGTCCTATAGCTTAGGGAAATTAAAATCAAAAAGACACAGCCACCCCAAACATTGGGACGCCTCTGTTTACAAGAACCTCGTTTACAGTACAAGTTCAACATCGCAGAAAGTGAAAAATGGATAAAGAAGTTGTGGTATTTACTTACAAAGCAATATCACTCAGCAATGAAATCTATGTCATCAGGCCCTTAGCAGCACAATGAGTGGATTCAGGTATGATGATTCTAACTGAAATAAGTCACACAGAAAAAGAACCATCATAAGATATCAGTAATACACGGAATGTAAACTTGGCTACACAGGAACTGAATTACAGAACAGAACAGGGTCTCAAATTTAGAAAACCAACTTATGCTTGCTTAAGGGTAAAGGTGAGTTGGGGTGCTGCATAAAACCAGAGATTGAAATGAGCACAGATAAAGTTCCTTAAGCCAAATATGGAATAGACAAGAGCTACCTCTTGCTCAACGAAATGGACTCAACACCGCATATTAAACGCCTAAGAATGTACCTGACTAGTAAGTATCTTAAAACCTATGGATTGCTATGTCTCCGAAAGAGAATCAAGCATGTGTACAGGGGCATAAACGCAGCAGTGATAGGATTGGAGAGGTTCGGTGAGCAAATGAAGACCTTTTGAAGTCATATTGCATGGTACCCATTCCACGGGTTTCAACTACCCAGGTTTAAGGTATTCTTCCTTCAGCTAAAACATGCATGTGCAACCTAGAGTATGATCAACCATGTGATCGGGAGACGTGTTCAAATATGTCTCAGTTTTCGTACCCTGGTACTCGGGTGCAACATTCCAGACGCTTTACTAACACCCTCCCGACTTGGAGAGTCAGTCCCTTTAACCTCCTGTTTGGCCCAGTTTGCAATTTCTGCGGAAGATGAACAGGAATAGCGAGAACCAATGAGAGACTAGCTGGAGGTGTCTGGACGGGCAAATTTAACTCTCATTTCCCACCAGGAAGAGAAATTAACCAAAGGCTCAGCGTGCCGTGCCGGAACCAGATTAGGGCCTGAAGCCATCCTGCGGTGTTGCGGCCAGCTCAAAAGAAAGCGAGTTGAAGAAAGGAGCTCAGGGGCACTGTAATTCACAAACCTGCAGAGTTATAAATGACAGCTATCGTCCAAAAATATACTGAAGTAAGGCTGCCAAGAGGACTTGAAAGCGGGGCAGAATTGCAGGAAACCGATTTCAGGAGGTAGACTGGAATTGCATTGAAAGCATAGGAAAAGAGGCAGAACGTCCACAATGATGCACTTGGCCAAAAAGGGCGTATGCGTTTTTTCCTGAATATATTCAGGAAAAAACGCATACGCCCTTTTTGGCCAACCAAGCAAGCTTGCAAAGGAAATCTGCACTACAATGAAGTCTCACTTCCCCCCGGTCAAAAGGGCCATCTGAAAAAAGTGTAAAATCCAGAAAGGCAGGACAGGCCATGGAGAACTGGGAGCCTTGTTATGCTGATGGGCGGGATGTAAATTGCCAACAGACACTCGGGAGAAGTGTATGGTGTTTCCTGAAACATCTAAAAAACAAAGCAACAGAGCCTAGGGCACTTCCACTTATGGTCCTATAGCTTAGGGAAATTAAAATCAAAAAGACACAGCCACCCCAAACATTGGGACGCCTCTGTTTACAAGAACCTCGTTTACAGTACAAGTTCAACATCGCAGAAAGTGAAAAATGGATAAAGAAGTTGTGGTATTTACTTACAAAGCAATATCACTCAGCAATGAAATCTATGTCATCAGGCCCTTAGCAGCACAATGAGTGGATTCAGGTATGATGATTCTAACTGAAATAAGTCACACAGAAAAAGAACCATCATAAGATATCAGTAATACACGGAATGTAAACTTGGCTACACAGGAACTGAATTACAGAACAGAACAGGGTCTCAAATTTAGAAAACCAACTTATGCTTGCTTAAGGGTAAAGGTGAGTTGGGGTGCTGCATAAAACCAGAGATTGAAATGAGCACAGATAAAGTTCCTTAAGCCAAATATGGAATAGACAAGAGCTACCTCTTGCTCAACGAAATGGACTCAACACCGCATATTAAACGCCTAAGAATGTACCTGACTAGTAAGTATCTTAAAACCTATGGATTGCTATGTCTCCGAAAGAGAATCAAGCATGTGTACAGGGGCATAAACGCAGCAGTGATAGGATTGGAGAGGTTCGGTGAGCAAATGAAGACCCTTTGAAGTCATATTGCATGGTACCCATTCCACGGGTTTCAACTACCCAGGTTTAAGGTATTCTTCCTTCAGCTAAAACTTGCATGTGCAACCTAGAGTATGATCAACCATGTGATTGGGAGACGTGTTCAAATATGTCTCAGTTTTCGTACCCTGGTACTCGGGTGCAACATTCCAGACGCTTTACTAACACCCTCCCGACTTGGAGAGTCAGTCCCTTTAACCTCCTGTTTGGCCCAGTTTGCAATTTCTGCGGAAGATGAACAGGAATAGCGAGAACCAATGAGAGACTAGCTGGAGGTGTCTGGACGGGCAAATTTAACTCTCATTTCCCACCAGGAAGAGGAATTAACCAAAGGCTCAGCGTTTCGTGCCGGAACCAGATTAGGGCCTGAAGCCATCCTGCGGTGTTGCGGCCAGCTCAAAAGAAAGCGAGTTGAAGAAAGGAGCTCAGGGGCACTGTAATTCACAAACCTGCAGAGTTATAAATGACAGCTATCGTCCAAAAATATACTGAAGTAAGGCTGCCAAGAGGACTTGAAAGCGGGGCAGAATTGCAGGAAACCGATTTCAGGAGGCAGACTGGAATTGCATTGAAAGCATAGGAAAAGAGGCAGAACGTCCACCATGATGCACTTGGCCAAAAAGGGCGTATGCGTTTTTTCCTGAATATATTCAGGAAAAAACGCATACGCCCTTTTTGGCCAACCAAGCAAGCTTGCAAAGGAAATCTGCACTACAATGAAGTCTCACTTTCCCCCGGTCAAAAGGGCCATCTGAAAAAAGTGTAAAATCCAGAAAGGCAGGACAGGCCATGGAGAACTGGGAGCCTTGTTATGCTGATGGGCGGGATGTAAATTGCCAACAGACACTCGGGAGAAGTGTATGGTGTTTCCTGAAACATCTAAAAAACAAACCAACAGAGCCTAGGGCACTTCCACTTATGGTCCTATAGATTAGGGAAATTAAAATCAAAAAGACACAGCCACCCCAAAGTTTGGGACGCCTCTGTTTACAAGAACCTCGTTTACAGTACAAGTTCAACATCGCAGAAAGTGAAAAATGGATAAAGAAGTTGTGGTATTTACTTACAAAGCAATATCACTCAGCAATGAAATCTATGTCATCAGGCCCTTAGCAGCACAATGAGTGGATTCAGGTATGATGATTCTAACTGAAATAAGTCACACAGAAAAAGAAACATCATAAGATATCAGTAATACACGGAATGTAAACTTGGCTACACAGGAACTGAATTCCAAAACAGAACAGGGTCTCAAATTTAGAAAACCAACTTATGCTTGCTTAAGGGTAAAGGTGAGTTGGGGTGCTGCATAAAACCAGAGATTGAAATGAGCACAGATAAAGTTCCTTAAGCCAAATATGGAATAGACAAGAGCTACTCCTTGCTCAAAGAAATGGACTCAACACCGCATATTAAACACCTAAGAATGTACCTGACTAGTAAGTATCTTAAAACCTATGGATTGCTATGTCTCCGAAAGAGAATCAAGCATGTGTACAGGGGCATAAACACAGCAGTGATAGGATTGGAGAGGTTCGGTGAGCAACTGAAGACCCTTTGAAGTCATATTGCATGGTACCCATTCCACGGGTTTCAACTACCCAGGTTTAAGGTATTCTTCCTTCAGGTAAAACATGCATGTGGAACCTAGAGTCTGATCAACCATGTGATCGGGAGACGTGTTCAAATATGTCTCAGTTTTCGTACCCTGGTACTCGGGTGCAACATTCCAGACGCTTTACTAACACCCTCCTGACTTGGAGAGTCAGTCCCTTTAACCTCCTGTTTGGCCCAGTTTGCAATTTCTGCGGAAGATGAACAGGAATAGCGAGAACCAATGAGAGACTAGCTGGAGGTGTCTGGACGGGCAAATTTAACTCTCATTTCCCACCAGGAAGAGGAATTAACCAAAGGCTCAGCGTGCCGTGCCGGAACCAGATTAATTCCTGAAGCCATCCTGTGGTGTTGCGGCCAGGTCACAAGAAAGCGAGTTGAAGAAAGGAGCTCAGGGGCACTGTAATTCACAAACCTGCAGAGTTATAAATGACAGCTATCGTCCAAAAATATACTGAAGTAAGGCTGCCAAGAGGACTTGAAAGCGGGGCAGAATTGCAGGAAACCGATTTCAGGAGGTAGACTGGAATTGCATTGAAAGCATAGGAAAAGAGGCAGAACGTCCACAATGATGCACTTGGCCAAAAAGGGCGTATGCGTTTTTTCCTGAATATATTCAGGAAAAAACGCATACGCCCTTTTTGGCCAACCAAGCAAGCTTGCAAAGGAAATCTGCACTACAATGAAGTCTCACTTCCCCCCGGTCAAAAGGGCCATCTGAAAAAAGTGTAAAATCCAGAAAGGCAGGACAGGCCATGGAGAACTGGGAGCCTTGTTATGCTGATGGGCGCGATGTAAATTGCCAACAGACACTCGGGAGAAGTGTATGGTGTTTCCTGAAACATCTAAAAAACAAAGCAACAGAGCCTAGGGCACTTCCACTTATGGTCCTATAGATTAGGGAAATTAAAATCAAAAAGACACAGCCACCCCAAAGTTTGGGACGCCTCTGTTTACACGAACCTCGTTTACAGTACATGTTCAACATCGCAGAAAGTGAAAAATGGATAAAGAAGTTGTGGTATTTACTTACAAAACAATATCACTCTGCAATGAAATCTATGTCATCAGGCCCTTAGCAGCACAATGAGTGGATTCAGGTATGATGATTCTAACTGAAATAAGTCACACAGAAAAAGAAACATCATAAGATATCAGTAATACACGGAATGTAAACTTGGCTACACAGGAACTGAATTCCAAAACAGAACAGGGTCTCAAATTTAGAAAACCAACTTATGCTTGCTTAAGGGGAAAGGTGAGTTGGGGTGCTGCATAAAACCAGAGATTGAAATGAGCACAGATAAAGTTCCTTAAGCCAAATATGGAATAGACAAGAGCTACTCCTTGCTCAACGAAATGGACACAACACCGCATATTAAACGCCTAAGAATGTACCTGACTAGTAAGTATCTTAAAACCTATGGATTGCTATGTCTCCGAAAGAGAATCAAGCATGTGTACAGGGGCATAAACGCAGCAGTGATAGGATTGGAGAGGTTCGGTGAGCAAATGAAGACCCTCTGAAGTCATATTGCATGGTACCCATTCCACGGGTTTCAACTACCCAGGTTTAAGGTATTCTTCCTTCAGCTAAAACATGCATGTGGAACCTAGAGTCTGATCAACCATGTGATCGGGAGACGTGTTCAAATATGTCTCAGTTTTCGTACCCTGGTACTCGGGTGCAACATTCCAGACGCTTTACTAACACCCTCCTGACTTGGAGAGTCAGTCCCTTTAACCTCCTGTTTGGCCCAGTTTGCAATTTCTGCGGAAGATGAACAGGAATAGCGAGAACCAATGAGAGACTAGCTGGAGGTGTCTGGACGGGCAAATTTAACTCTCATTTCCCACCAGGAAGAGGAATTAACCAAAGGCTCAGCGTGCCGTGCCGGAACCAGATTAGGGCCTGAAGCCATCCTGCGGTGTTGCGGCCAGGTCACAAGAAAGCGAGTTGAAGAAAGGAGCTCAGGGGCACTGTAATTCACAAACCTGCAGAGTTATAAATGACAGCTATCGTCCAAAAATATACTGAAGTAAGGCTGCCAAGAGGACTTGAAAGCGGGGCAGAATTGCAGGAAACCGATTTCAGGAGGCAGACTGGAATTGCATTGAAAGCATAGGAAAAGAGGCAGAACGTCCACAATGATGCACTTGGCCAAAAAGGGCGTATGCGTTTTTTCCTGAATATATTCAGGAAAAAACGCATACGCCCTTTTTGGCCAACCAAGCAAGCTTGCAAAGGAAATCTGCACTACAATGAAGTCTCACTTCCCCCCGGTCAAAAGGGCCATCTGAAAAAAGTGTAAAATCCAGAAAGGCAGGACAGGCCATGGAGAACTGGGAGCCTTGTTATGCTGATGGGCGGGATGTAAATTGCCAACAGACACTCGGGAGAAGTGTATGGTGTTTCCTGAAACATCTAAAAAACAAAGCAACAGAGCCTAGGGCACTTCCACTTATGGTCCTATAGATTAGGGAAATTAAAATCAAAAAGACACAGCCACCCCAAAGTTTGGGACGCCTCTGTTTACAAGAACCTCGTTTACAGTACAAGTTCAACATCGCAGAAAGTGAAAAATGGATAAAGAAGTTGTGGTATTTACTTACAAAGCAATATCACTCTGCAATGAAATCTATGTCATCAGGCCCTTAGCAGCACAATGAGTGGATTCAGGTATGATGATTCTAACTGAAATAAGTCACACAGAAAAAGAAACATCATAAGATATCAGTAATACACGGAATGTAAACTTGGCTACACAGGAACTGAATTCCAAAACAGAACAGGGTCTCAAATTTAGAAAACCAACTTATGCTTGCTTAAGGGGAAAGGTGAGTTGGGGTGCTGCATAAAACCAGAGATTGAAATGAGCACAGATAAAGTTCCTTAAGCCAAATATGGAATAGACAAGAGCTACTCCTTGCTCAACGAAATGGACACAACACCGCATATTAAACGCCTAAGAATGTACCTGACTAGTAAGTATCTTAAAACCTATGGATTGCTATGTCTCCGAAAGAGAATCAAGCATGTGTACAGGGGCATAAACGCAGCAGTGATAGGATTGGAGAGGTTTGGTGAGCAAATGAAGACCCTCTGAAGTCATATTGCATGGTACCCATTCCACGGGTTTCAACTACCCAGGTTTAAGGTATTCTTCCTTCAGCTAAAACATGCATGTGGAACCTAGAGTATGATCAACCATGTGATCGGGAGACGTGTTCAAATATGTCTCAGTTTTTGTACCCTGGTACTCGGGTGCAACATTCCAGACGCTTTACTAACACCCTCCCGACTTGGAGAGTCAGTCCCTTTAACCTCCTGTTTGGCCCAGTTTGCAATTTCTACGGAAGATGAACAGGAATAGCGAGAACCAATGAGAGACTAGCTGGAGGTGTCTGGACGGGCAAATTTAACTCTCATTTCCCACCAGGAAGAGGAATTAACCAAAGGCTCAGCGTGCCGTGCCGGAACCAGATTAGGGCCTGAAGCCATCCTGCGGTGTTGCGGCCAGGTCACAAGAAAGCGAGTTGAAGAAAGGAGCTCAGGGGCACTGTAATTCACAAACCTGCAGAGTTATAAATGACAGCTATCGTCCAAAAATATACTGAAGTAAGGCTGCCAAGAGGACTTGAAAGCGGGGCAGAATTGCAGGAAACCGATTTCAGGAGGTAGACTGGAATTGCATTGAAAGCATAGGAAAAGAGGCAGAACGTCCACAATGATGCACTTGGCCAAAAAGGGCGTATGCGTTTTTTCCTGAATATATTCAGGAAAAAACGCATACGCCCTTTTTGGCCAACCAAGCAAGCTTGCAAAGGAAATCTGCACTACAATGAAGTCTCACTTCCCCCCGGTCAAAAGGGCCATCTGAAAAAAGTGTAAAATCCAGAAAGGCAGGACAGGCCATGGAGAACTGGGAGCCTTGTTATGCTGATGGGCGGGATGTAAATTGCCAACAGACACTCGGGAGAAGTGTATGGTGTTTCCTGAAACATCTAAAAAACAAAGAAACAGAGCCTAGGGCACTTCCACTTATGGTCCTATAGATTAGGGAAATTAAATTCAAAAAGACACAGCCACCCCAAAGTTTGGGACGCCTCTGTTTACAAGAACCTCGTTTACAGTACAAGTTCAACATCGCAGAAAGTGAAAAATGGATAAAGAAGTTGTGGTATTTACTTACAAAACAATATCACTCTGCAATGAAATCTATGTCATCAGGCCCTTAGAAGCACAATGAGTGGATTCAGGTATGATGATTCTAACTGAAATAAGTCACACAGAAAAAGAAACATCATAAGATATCAGTAATACACGGAATGTAAACTTGGCTACACAGGAACTGAATTCCAAAACAGAACAGGGTCTCAAATTTAGAAAACCAACTTATGCTTGCTTAAGGGGAAAGGTGAGTTGGGGTGCTGCATAAAACCAGAGATTGAAATGAGCACAGATAAAGTTCCTTAAGCCAAATATGGTATAGATAAGAGCTACTCCTTGCTCAACGAAATGGACACAACACCGCATATTAAACGCCTAAGAATGTACCTGAATAGTAAGTATCTTAAAACCTATGGATTGCTATGTCTCCGAAAGAGAATCAAGCATGTGTACAGGGGCATAAACGCAGCAGTGATAGGATTGGAGAGGTTCGGTGAGCAAATGAAGACCCTCTGAAGTCATATTGCATGGTACCCATTCCACGGGTTTCAACTACCCAGGTTTAAGGTATTCTTCCTTCAGCTAAAACATGCATGTGGAACCTAGAGTCTGATCAACCATGTGATCGGGAGACGTGTTCAAATATGTCTCAGTTTTCGTACCCTGGTACTCGGGTGCAACATTCCAGACGCTTTACTAACACCCTCCTGACTTGGAGAGTCAGTCCCTTTAACCTCCTGTTTGGCCCAGTTTGCAATTTCTGCGGAAGATGAACAGGAATAGCGAGAACCAATGAGAGACTAGCTGGAGGTGTCTGGACGGGCAAATTTAACTCTCATTTCCCACCAGGAAGAGGAATTAACCAAAGGCTCAGCGTGCCGTGCCAGAACCAGATTAGGGCCTGAAGCCATCCTGCGGTGTTGCGGCCAGGTCACAAGAAAGCGAGTTGAAGAAAGGAGCTCAGGGGCACTGTAATTCACAAACCTGCAGAGTTATAAATGACAGCTATCGTCCAAAAATATACTGAAGTAAGGCTGCCAAGAGGACTTGAAAGCGGGGCAGAATTGCAGGAAACCGATTTCAGGAGGTAGACTGGAATTGCATTGAAAGCATAGGAAAAGAGGCAGAACGTCCACAATGATGCACTTGGCCAAAAAGGGCGTATGCGTTTTTTCCTGAATATATTCAGGAAAAAACGCATACGCCCTTTTTGGCCAACCAAGCAAGCTTGCAAAGGAAATCTGCACTACAATGAAGTCTCACTTCCCCCCGGTCAAAAGGGCCATCTGAAAAAAGTGTAAAATCCAGAAAGGCAGGACAGGCCATGGAGAACTGGGAGCCTTGTTATGCTGATGGGCGGGATGTAAATTGCCAACAGACACTCGGGAGAAGTGTATGGTGTTTCCTGAAACATCTAAAAAACAAAGCAACAGAGCCTAGGGCACTTCCACTTATGGTCCTATAGATTAGGGAAATTAAAATCAAAAAGACACAGCCACCCCAAAGTTTGGGACGCCTCTGTTTACAAGAACCTCGTTTACAGTACAAGTTCAACATCGCAGAAAGTGAAAAATGGATAAAGAAGTTGTGGTATTTACTTACAAAGCAATATCACTCTGCAATGAAATCTATGTCATCAGGCCCTTAGCAGCACAATGAGTGGATTCAGGTATGATGATTCTAACTGAAATAAGTCACACAGAAAAAGAAACATCATAAGATATCAGTAATACACGGAATGTAAACTTGGCTACACAGGAACTGAATTCCAAAACAGAACAGGGTCTCCAATTTAGAAAACCAACTTATGCTTGCTTAAGGGGAAAGGTGAGTTGGGGTGCTGCATAAAACCAGAGATTGAAATGAGCACAGATAAAGTTCCTTAAGCCAAATATGGAATAGACAAGAGCTACTCCTTGCTCAACGAAATGGACACAACACCGCATATTAAACACCTAAGAATGTACCTGACTAGTAAGTATCTTAAAACCTATGGATTGCTATGTCTCCGAAAGAGAATCAAGCATGTGTACAGGGGCATAAACGCAGCAGTGATAGGATTGGAGAGGTTCGGTGAGCAAATGAAGACCCGCTGAAGTCATATTGCATGGTACCCATTCCACGGGTTTCAACTACCCAGGTTTAAGGTATTCTTCCTTCAGCTAAAACATGCATGTGGAACCTAGAGTCTGATCAACCATGTGATCGGGAGACGTGTTCAAATATGTCTCAGTTTTCGTACCCTGGTACTCGGGTGCAACATTCCAGACGCTTCACTAACACCCTCCTGACTTGGAGAGTCAGTCCCTTTAACCTCCTGTTTGGCCCAGTTTGCAATTTCTGCGGAAGATGAACAGGAATAGCGAGAACCAATGAGAGACTAGCTGGAGGTGTCTGGACGGGCAAATTTAACTCTCATTTCCCACCAGGAAGAGGAATTAACCAAAGGCTCAGCGTGCCGTGCCGGAACCAGATTAGGGCCTGAAGCCATCCTGCGGTGTTGCGGCCAGCTCAAAAGAAAGCGAGTTGAAGAAAGGAGCTCAGGGGCACTGTAATTCACAAACCTGCAGAGTTATAAATGACAGCTATCGTCCAAAAATATACTGAAGTAAGGCTGCCAAGAGGACTTGAAAGCGGGGCAGAATTGCAGGAAACCGATTTCAGGAGGTAGACTGGAATTGCATTGAAAGCATAGGAAAAGAGGCAGAACGTCCACAATGATGCACTTGGCCAAAAAGGGCGTATGCGTTTTTTCCTGAATATATTCAGGAAAAAACGCATACGCCCTTTTTGGCCAACCAAGCAAGCTTGCAAAGGAAATCTGCACTACAATGAAGTCTCACTTCCCCCCGGTCAAAAGGGCCATCTGAAAAAAGTGTAAAATCCAGAAAGGCAGGACAGGCCATGGAGAACTGGGAGCCTTGTTATGCTGATGGGCGCGATGTAAATTGCCAACAGACACTCGGGAGAAGTGTATGGTGTTTCCTGAAACATCTAAAAAACAAAGCAACAGAGCCTAGGGCACTTCCACTTATGGTCCTATAGATTAGGGAAATTAAAATCAAAAAGACACAGCCACCCCAAAGTTTGGGACGCCTCTGTTTACAAGAACCTCGTTTACAGTACAAGTTCAACATCGCAGAAAGTGAAAAATGGATAAAGAAGTTGTGGTATTTACTTACAAAGCAATATCACTCTGCAATGAAATCTATGTCATCAGGCCCTTAGCAGCACAATGAGTGGATTCAGGTATGATGATTCTAACTGAAATAAGTCACACAGAAAAAGAAACATCATAAGATATCAGTAATACACGGAATGTAAACTTGGCTACACAGGAACTGAATTCCAAAACAGAACAGGGTCTCAAATTTAGAAAACCAACTTATGCTTGCTTAAGGGTAAAGGTGAGTTGGGGTGCTGCATAAAACCAGAGATTGAAATGAGCACAGATAAAGTTCCTTAAGCCAAATATGGAATAGACAAGAGCTACTCCTTGCTCAACGAAATGGACACAACACCGCATATTAAACGCCTAAGAATGTACCTGACTAGTAAGTATCTTAAAACCTATGGATTGCTATGTCTCCGAAAGAGAATCAAGCATGTGTACAGGGGCATAAACGCAGCAGTGATAGGATTGGAGAGGTTTGGTGAGCAAATGAAGACCCTCTGAAGTCATATTGCATGGTACCCATTCCACGGGTTTCAACTACCCAGGTTTAAGGTATTCTTCCTTCAGCTAAAACATGCATGTGGAACCTAGAGTATGATCAACCATGTGATCGGGAGACGTGTTCAAATATGTCTCAGTTTTTGTACCCTGGTACTCGGGTGCAACATTCCAGACGCTTTACTAACACCCTCCCGACTTGGAGAGTCAGTCCCTTTAACCTCCTGTTTGGCCCAGTTTGCAATTTCTGCGGAAGATGAACAGGAATAGCGAGAACCAATGAGAGACTAGCTGGAGGTGTCTGGACGGGCAAATTTAACTCTCATTTCCCACCAGGAAGAGGAATTAACCAAAGGCTCAGCGTGCCGTGCCGGAACCAGATTAGGGCCTGAAGCCATCCTGCAGTGTTGCGGCCAGCTCAAAAGAAAGCGAGTTGAAGAAAGGAGCTCAGGGGCACTGTAATTCACAAACCTGCAGAGTTATAAATGACAGCTATCGTCCAAAAATATACTGAAGTAAGGCTGCCAAGAGGACTTGAAAGCGGGGCAGAATTGCAGGAAACCGATTTCAGGAGGTAGACTGGAATTACATTGAAAGCATAGGAAAAGAGGCAGAACGTCCACAATGATGCACTTGGCCAAAAAGGGCATATGCGTTTTTTCCTGAATATATTCAGGAAAAAACGCATACGCCCTTTTTGGCCAACCAAGCAAGCTTGCAAAGGAAATCTGCACTACAATGAAGTCTCACTTCCCCCCGGTCAAAAGGGCCATCTGAAAAAAGTGTAAAATCCAGAAAGGCAGGACAGGCCATGGAGAACTGGGAGCCTTGTTATGCTGATGGGCGGGATGTAAATTGCCAACAGACACTCGGGAGAAGTGTATGGTGTTTCCTGAAACATCTAAAAAACAAAGCAACAGAGCCTAGGGCACTTCCACTTATGGTCCTATAGCTTAGGGAAATTAAAATCAAAAAGACACAGCCACCCCAAAGTTTGGGACACCTCTGTTTACAAGAACCTCGTTTACAGTACAAGTTCAACATCGCAGAAAGTGAAAAATGGATAAAGAAGTTGTGGTATTTACTTACAAAGCAATATCACTCTGCAATGAAATCTATGTCATCAGGCCCTTAGCAGCACAATGAGTGGATTCAGGTATGATGATTCTAACTGAAATAAGTCACACAGAAAAAGAAACATCATAAGATATCAGTAATACACGGAATGTAAACTTGGCTACACAGGAACTGAATTCCAAAACAGAACAGGGTCTCAAATTTAGAAAACCAACTTATGCTTGCTTAAGGGGAAAGGTGAGTTGGGGTGCTGCATAAAACCAGAGATTGAAATGAGCACAGATAAAGTTCCTTAAGCCAAATATGGAATAGACAAGAGCTACTCCTTGCTCAACGAAATGGACACAACACCGCATATTAAACGCCTAAGAATGTACCTGACTAGTAAGTATCTTAAAACCTATGGATTGCTATGTCTCCGAAAGAGAATCAAGCATGTGTACAGGGGCATAAACGCAGCAGTGATAGGATTGGAGAGGTTCGGTGAGCAAATGAAGACCCTTTGAAGTCATATTGCATGGTACCCATTCCACGGGTTTCAACTACCCAGGTTTAAGGTATTCTTCCTTCAGCTAAAACATGCATGTGGAACCTAGAGTCTGATCAACCATGTGATCGGGAGACGTGTTCAAATATGTCTCAGTTTTCGTACCCTGGTACTCGGGTGCAACATTCCAGACGCTTTACTAACACCCTCCCGACTTGGAGAGTCAGTCCCTTTAACCTCCTGTTTGGCCCAGTTTGCAATTTCTGCGGAAGATGAACAGGAATAGCGAGAACCAATGAGAGACTAGCTGGAGGTGTCTGGACGGGCAAATTTAACTCTCATTTCCCACCAGGAAGAGGAATTAACCAAAGGCTCAGCGTGCCGTGCCGGAACCAGATTAGGGCCTGAAGCCATCCTGCGGTGTTGCGGCCAGCTCAAAAGAAAGCGAGTTGAAGAAAGGAGCTCAGGGGCACTGTAATTCACAAACCTGCAGAGTTATAAATGACAGCTATCGTCCAAAAATATACTGAAGTAAGGCTGCCAAGAGGACTTGAAAGCGGGGCAGAATTGCAGGAAACCGATTTCAGGAGGTAGACTGGAATTGCATTGAAAGCATAGGAAAAGAGGCAGAACGTCCACAATGATGCACTTGGCCAAAAAGGGCGTATGCGTTTTTTCCTGAATATATTCAGGAAAAAACGCATACGCCCTTTTTGGCCAACCAAGCAAGCTTGCAAAGGAAATCTGCACTACAATGAAGTCTCACTTCCCCCCGGTCAAAAGGGCCATCTGAAAAAAGTGTAAAATCCAGAAAGGCAGGACAGGCCATGGAGAACTGGGAGCCTTGTTATGCTGATGGGCGGGATGTAAATTGCCAACAGACACTCGGGAGAAGTGTATGGTGTTTCCTGAAACATCTAAAAAACAAAGCAACAGAGCCTAGGGCACTTCCACTTATGGTCCTATAGCTTAGGGAAATTAAAATCAAAAAGACACAGCCACCCCAAAGTTTGGGACGCCTCTGTTTACAAGAACCTCGTTTACAGTACAAGTTCAACATCGCAGAAAGTGAAAAATGGATAAAGAAGTTGTGGTATTTACTTACAAAGCAATATCACTCTGCAATGAAATCTATGTCATCAGGCCCTTAGCAGCACAATGAGTGGATTCAGGTATGATGATTCTAACTGAAATAAGTCACACAGAAAAAGAAACATCATAAGATATCAGTAATACACGGAATGTAAACTTGGCTACACAGGAACTGAATTCCAAAACAGAACAGGGTCTCAAATTTAGAAAACCAACTTATGCTTGCTTAAGGGTAAAGGTGAGTTGGGGTGCTGCATAAAACCAGAGATTGAAATGAGCACAGATAAAGTTCCTTAAGCCAAATATGGAATAGACAAGAGCTACTCCTTGCTCAACGAAATGGACACAACACCGCATATTAAACGCCTAAGAATGTACCTGACTAGTAAGTATCTTAAAACCTATGGATTGCTATGTCTCCGAAAGAGAATCAAGCATGTGTACAGGGGCATAAACGCAGCAGTGATAGGATTGGAGAGGTTTGGTGAGCAAATGAAGACCCTCTGAAGTCATATTGCATGGTACCCATTCCACGGGTTTCAACTACCCAGGTTTAAGGTATTCTTCCTTCAGCTAAAACATGCATGTGGAACCTAGAGTATGATCAACCATGTGATCGGGAGACGTGTTCAAATATGTCTCAGTTTTTGTACCCTGGTACTCGGGTGCAACATTCCAGACGCTTTACTAACACCCTCCCGACTTGGAGAGTCAGTCCCTTTAACCTCCTGTTTGGCCCAGTTTGCAATTTCTGCGGAAGATGAACAGGAATAGCGAGAACCAATGAGAGACTAGCTGGAGGTGTCTGGACGGGCAAATTTAACTCTCATTTCCCACCAGGAAGAGGAATTAACCAAAGGCTCAGCGTGCCGTGCCGGAACCAGATTAGGGCCTGAAGCCATCCTGCAGTGTTGCGGCCAGCTCAAAAGAAAGCGAGTTGAAGAAAGGAGCTCAGGGGCACTGTAATTCACAAACCTGCAGAGTTATAAATGACAGCTATCGTCCAAAAATATACTGAAGTAAGGCTGCCAAGAGGACTTGAAAGCGGGGCAGAATTGCAGGAAACCGATTTCAGGAGGTAGACTGGAATTACATTGAAAGCATAGGAAAAGAGGCAGAACGTCCACAATGATGCACTTGGCCAAAAAGGGCATATGCGTTTTTTCCTGAATATATTCAGGAAAAAACGCATACGCCCTTTTTGGCCAACCAAGCAAGCTTGCAAAGGAAATCTGCACTACAATGAAGTCTCACTTCCCCCCGGTCAAAAGGGCCATCTGAAAAAAGTGTAAAATCCAGAAAGGCAGGACAGGCCATGGAGAACTGGGAGCCTTGTTATGCTGATGGGCGGGATGTAAATTGCCAACAGACACTCGGGAGAAGTGTATGGTGTTTCCTGAAACATCTAAAAAACAAAGCAACAGAGCCTAGGGCACTTCCACTTATGGTCCTATAGCTTAGGGAAATTAAAATCAAAAAGACACAGCCACCCCAAAGTTTGGGACACCTCTGTTTACAAGAACCTCGTTTACAGTACAAGTTCAACATCGCAGAAAGTGAAAAATGGATAAAGAAGTTGTGGTATTTACTTACAAAGCAATATCACTCTGCAATGAAATCTATGTCATCAGGCCCTTAGCAGCACAATGAGTGGATTCAGGTATGATGATTCTAACTGAAATAAGTCACACAGAAAAAGAAACATCATAAGATATCAGTAATACACGGAATGTAAACTTGGCTACACAGGAACTGAATTCCAAAACAGAACAGGGTCTCAAATTTAGAAAACCAACTTATGCTTGCTTAAGGGGAAAGGTGAGTTGGGGTGCTGCATAAAACCAGAGATTGAAATGAGCACAGATAAAGTTCCTTAAGCCAAATATGGAATAGACAAGAGCTACTCCTTGCTCAACGAAATGGACACAACACCGCATATTAAACGCCTAAGAATGTACCTGACTAGTAAGTATCTTAAAACCTATGGATTGCTATGTCTCCGAAAGAGAATCAAGCATGTGTACAGGGGCATAAACGCAGCAGTGATAGGATTGGAGAGGTTCGGTGAGCAAATGAAGACCCTTTGAAGTCATATTGCATGGTACCCATTCCACGGGTTTCAACTACCCAGGTTTAAGGTATTCTTCCTTCAGCTAAAACATGCATGTGGAACCTAGAGTCTGATCAACCATGTGATCGGGAGACGTGTTCAAATATGTCTCAGTTTTCGTACCCTGGTACTCGGGTGCAACATTCCAGACGCTTTACTAACACCCTCCCGACTTGGAGAGTCAGTCCCTTTAACCTCCTGTTTGGCCCAGTTTGCAATTTCTGCGGAAGATGAACAGGAATAGCGAGAACCAATGAGAGACTAGCTGGAGGTGTCTGGACGGGCAAATTTAACTCTCATTTCCCACCAGGAAGAGGAATTAACCAAAGGCTCAGCGTGCCGTGCCGGAACCAGATTAGGGCCTGAAGCCATCCTGCGGTGTTGCGGCCAGCTCAAAAGAAAGCGAGTTGAAGAAAGGAGCTCAGGGGCACTGTAATTCACAAACCTGCAGAGTTATAAATGACAGCTATCGTCCAAAAATATACTGAAGTAAGGCTGCCAAGAGGACTTGAAAGCGGGGCAGAATTGCAGGAAACCGATTTCAGGAGGTAGACTGGAATTGCATTGAAAGCATAGGAAAAGAGGCAGAACGTCCACAATGATGCACTTGGCCAAAAAGGGCGTATGCGTTTTTTCCTGAATATATTCAGGAAAAAACGCATACGCCCTTTTTGGCCAACCAAGCAAGCTTGCAAAGGAAATCTGCACTACAATGAAGTCTCACTTCCCCCCGGTCAAAAGGGCCATCTGAAAAAAGTGTAAAATCCAGAAAGGCAGGACAGGCCATGGAGAACTGGGAGCCTTGTTATGCTGATGGGCGGGATGTAAATTGCCAACAGACACTCGGGAGAAGTGTATGGTGTTTCCTGAAACATCTAAAAAACAAAGCAACAGAGCCTAGGGCACTTCCACTTATGGTCCTATAGCTTAGGGAAATTAAAATCAAAAAGACACAGCCACCCCAAAGTTTGGGACGCCTCTGTTTACAAGAACCTCGTTTACAGTACAAGTTCAACATCGCAGAAAGTGAAAAATGGATAAAGAAGTTGTGGTATTTACTTACAAAGCAATATCACTCTGCAATGAAATCTATGTCATCAGGCCCTTAGCAGCACAATGAGTGGATTCAGGTATGATGATTCTAACTGAAATAAGTCACACAGAAAAAGAAACATCATAAGATATCAGTAATACACGGAATGTAAACTTGGCTACACAGGAACTGAATTCCAAAACAGAACAGGGTCTCAAATTTAGAAAACCAACTTATGCTTGCTTAAGGGGAAAGGTGAGTTGGGGTGCTGCATAAAACCAGAGATTGAAATGAGCACAGATAAAGTTCCTTAAGCCAAATATGGAATAGACAAGAGCTACTCCTTGCTCAACGAAATGGACACAAAACCACATATTAAACGCCTAAGAATGTACCTGACTAGTAAGTATCTTAAAACCTATGGATTGCTATGTCTCCGAAAGAGAATCAAGCATGTGTACAGGGGCATAAACGCAGCAGTGATAGGATTGGAGAGGTTTGGTGAGCAAATGAAGACCCTCTGAAGTCATATTGCATGGTACCCATTCCACGGGTTTCAACTACCCAGGTTTAAGGTATTCTTCCTTCAGCTAAAACATGCATGTGGAACCTAGAGTATGATCAACCATGTGATCGGGAGACGTGTTCAAATATGTCTCAGTTTTTGTACCCTGGTACTCGGGTGCAACATTCCAGACGCTTTACTAACACCCTCCCGACTTGGAGAGTCAGTCCCTTTAACCTCCTGTTTGGCCCAGTTTGCAATTTCTGCGGAAGATGAACAGGAATAGCGAGAACCAATGAGAGACTAGCTGGAGGTGTCTGGACGGGCAAATTTAACTCTCATTTCCCACCAGGAAGAGGAATTAACCAAAGGCTCAGCGTGCCGTGCCGGAACCAGATTAGGGCCTGAAGCCATCCTGCGGTGTTGCGGCCAGCTCAAAAGAAAGCGAGTTGAAGAAAGGAGCTCAGGGGCACTGTAATTCACAAACCTGCAGAGTTATAAATGACAGCTATCGTCCAAAAATATACTGAAGTAAGGCTGCCAAGAGGACTTGAAAGCGGGGCAGAATTGCAGGAAACCGATTTCAGGAGGTAGACTGGAATTGCATTGAAAGCATAGGAAAAGAGGCAGAACGTCCACAATGATGCACTTGGCCAAAAAGGGCGTATGCGTTTTTTCCTGAATATATTCAGGAAAAAACGCATACGCCCTTTTTGGCCAACCAAGCAAGCTTGCAAAGGAAATCTGCACTACAATGAAGTCTCACTTCCCCCCGGTCAAAAGGGCCATCTGAAAAAAGTGTAAAATCCAGAAAGGCAGGACAGGCCATGGAGAACTGGGAGCCTTGTTATGCTGATGGGCGGGATGTAAATTGCCAACAGACACTCGGGAGAAGTGTATGGTGTTTCCTGAAACATCTAAAAAACAAAGCAACAGAGCCTAGGGCACTTCCACTTATGGTCCTATAGCTTAGGGAAATTAAAATCAAAAAGACACAGCCACCCCAAAGTTTGGGACGCCTCTGTTTACAAGAACCTCGTTTACAGTACAAGTTCAACATCGCAGAAAGTGAAAAATGGATAAAGAAGTTGTGGTATTTACTTACAAAACCATATCACTCTGCAATGAAATCTATGTCTTCAGGCCCTTAGCAGCACAATGAGTGGATTCAGGTATGATGATTCTAACTGAAATAAGTCACACAGAAAAAGAAACATCATAAGATATCAGTAATACACGGAATGTAAACTTGGCTACACAGGAACTGAATTCCAAAACAGAACAGGGTCTCAAATTTAGAAAACCAACTTATGCTTGCTTAAGGGGAAAGGTGAGTTGGGGTGCTGCATAAAACCAGAGATTGAAATGAGCACAGATAAAGTTCCTTAAGCCAAATATGGAATAGACAAGAGCTACTCCTTGCTCAACGAAATGGACACAACACCGCATATTAAACGCCTAAGAATGTACCTGACTAGTAAGTATCTTAAAACCTATGGATTGCTATGTCTCCGAAAGAGAATCAAGCATGTGTACAGGGGCATAAACGCAGCAGTGATAGGATTGGAGAGGTTCGGTGAGCAAATGAAGACCCTCTGAAGTCATATTGCATGGTACCCATTCCACGGGTTTCAACTACCCAGGTTTAAGGTATTCTTCCTTCAGCTAAAACATGCATGTGGAACCTAGAGTCTGATCAACCATGTGATCGGGAGACGTGTTCAAATATGTCTCAGTTTTCGTACCCTGGTACTCGGGTGCAACATTCCAGACGCTTTACTAACACCCTCCCGACTTGGAGAGTCAGTCCCTTTAACCTCCTGTTTGGCCCAGTTTGCAATTTCTGCGGAAGATGAACAGGAATAGCGAGAACCAATGAGAGACTAGCTGGAGGTGTCTGGACGGGCAAATTTAACTCTCATTTCCCACGAGGAAGAGGAATTAACCAAAGGCTCAGCGTGCCGTGCCGGAACCAGATTAGGGCCTGAAGCCATCCTGCGGTGTTGCGGCCAGCTCAAAAGAAAGCGAGTTAAAGAAAGGAGCACAGGGGCACTGTAATTCACAAACCTGCAGAGTTATAAATGACAGCTATCGTCCAAAAATATACTGAAGTAAGGCTGCCAAGAGGACTTGAAAGCGGGGCAGAATTGCAGGAAACCGATTTCAGGAGGTAGACTGGAATTGCATTGAAAGCATAGGAAAAGAGGCAGAACGTCCACAATGATGCACTTGGCCAAAAAGGGCGTATGCGTTTTTTCCTGAATATATTCAGGAAAAAACGCATACGCCCTTTTTGGCCAACCAAGCAAGCTTGCAAAGGAAATCTGCACTACAATGAAGTCTCACTTCCCCCCGGTCAAAAGGGCCATCTGAAAAAAGTGTAAAATCCAGAAAGGCAGGACAGGCCATGGAGAACTGGGAGCCTTGTTATGCTGATGGGCGGGATGTAAATTGCCAACAGACACTCGGGAGAAGTGTATGGTGTTTCCTGAAACATCTAAAAAACAAAGCAACAGAGCCTAGGGCACTTCCACTTATGGTCCTATAGCTTAGGGAAATTAAAATCAAAAAGACACAGCCACCCCAAACATTGGGACGCCTCTGTTTACAAGAACCTCGTTTACCGTACAAGTTCAATATCACAGAAAGTGAAAAATGGATAAAGAAGTTGTGGTATTTACTTACAAAGCAATATCACTCAGCAATGAAATCTATGTCATCAGGCCCTTAGCAGCACAATGAGTGGATTCAGGTATGATGATTCTAACTGAAATAAGTCACACAGAAAAAGAAACATCATAAGATATCACTAATACACGGAATGTAAACTTGGCTACACAGGAACTGAATTACAGAACAGAACAGGGTCTCAAATTTAGAAAACCAACTTATGCTTGCTTAAGGGTAAAGGTGAGTTGGGGTGCTGCATAAAACCAGAGATTGAAATGAGCACAGATAAAGTTCCTTAAGCCAAATATGGAATAGACAAGAGCTACTCCTTGCTCAAAGAAATGGACTCAACACCGCATATTAAACGCCTAAGAATGTACCTGACTAGTAAGTATCTTAAAACCTATGGATTGCTATGTCTCCGAAAGAGAATCAAACATGTGTACAGGGGCATAAACACAGCAGTGATAGGATTGGAGAGGTTCGGTGAGCAAATGAAGACCCTTTGAAGTCATATTGCATGGTACCCATTCCACGGGTTTCAACTACCCAGGTTTAAGGTATTCTTCCTTCAGGTAAAACATGCATGTGGAACCTAGAGTCTGATCAACCATGTGATCGGGAGACGTGTTCAAATATGTCTCAGTTTTCGTACCCTGGTACTCGGGTGCAACATTCCAGACGCTTTACTAACACCCTCCCGACTTGGAGAGTCAGTCCCTTTAACCTCCTGTTTGGCCCAGTTTGCAATTTCTGCGGAAGATGAACAGGAATAGTGAGAACCAATGAGAGACTAGCTGGAGGTGTCTGGACGGGCAAATTTAACTCTCATTTCCCACCAGGAAGAGGAATTAACCAAAGGCTCAGCGTGCCGTGCCGGAACCAGATTAGGGCCTGAAGCCATCCTGCGGTGTTGCGGCCAGCTCAAAAGAAAGCGAGTTGAAGAAAGGAGCTCAGGGGCACTGTAATTCACAAACCTGCAGAGTTATAAATGACAGCTATCGTCCAAAAATATACTGAAGTAAGGCTGCCAAGAGGACTTGAAAGCGGGGCAGAATTGCAGGAAACCGATTTCAGGAGGTAGACTGGAATTGCATTGAAAGCATAGGAAAAGAGGCAGAACGTCCACAATGATGCACTTGGCCAAAAAGGGTGTATGCGTTTTTTCCTGAATATATTCAGGAAAAAACTCATATGCCCTTTTTGGCCAACCAAGCAAGCTTGCAAAGGAAATCTGCACTACAATGAAGTCTCACTTCCCCCCGGTCAAAAGGGCCATCTGAAAAAAGTGTAAAATCCAGAAAGGCAGGACAGGCCATGGAGAACTGGGAGCCTTGTTATGCTGATGGGCGGGATGTAAATTGCCAACAGACACTCGGGAGAAGTGTATGGTGTTTCCTGAAACATCTAAAAAACAAAGCAACAGAGCCTAGGGCACTTCCACTTATGGTCCTATAGCTTAGGGAAATTAAAATCAAAAAGACACAGCCACCCCAAAGTTTGGGACGCCTCTGTTTACAAGAACCTCGTTTACAGTACAAGTTCAACATCGCAGAAAGTGAAAAATGGATAAAGAAGTTGTGGTATTTACTTACAAAGCAATATCACTCTGCAATGAAATCTATGTCATCAGGCCCTTAGCAGCACAATGAGTGGATTCAGGTATGATGATTCTAACTGAAATAAGTCACACAGAAAAAGAAACATCATAAGATATCACTAATACACGGAATGTAAACTTGGCTACACAGGAACTGAATTACAGAACAGAACAGGGTCTCAAATTTAGAAAACCAACTTATGCTTGCTTAAGGGTAAAGGTGAGTTGGGGTGCTGCATAAAACCAGAGATTGAAATGAGCACAGATAAAGTTCCTTAAGCCAAATATGGAATAGACAAGAGCTACTCCTTGCTCAACGAAATGGACACAACACCGCATATTAAACGCCTAAGAATGTACCTGACTAGTAAGTATCTTAAAACCTATGGATTGCTATGTCTCCGAAAGAGAATCAAGCATGTGTACAGGGGCATAAACGCAGCAGTGATAGGATTGGAGAGGTTTGGTGAGCAAATGAAGACCCTCTGAAGTCATATTGCATGGTACCCATTCCACGGGTTTCAACTACCCAGGTTTAAGGTATTCTTCCTTCAGCTAAAACATGCATGTGGAACCTAGAGTATGATCAACTATGTGATCGGGAGACGTGTTCAAATATGTCTCAGATTTCGTACCCTGGTACTCGGGTGCAACATTCCAGACGCTTTACTAACACCCTCCCGACTTGGAGAGTCAGTCCCTTTAACCTCCTGTTTGGCCCAGTTTGCAATTTCTGTGGAAGATGAACAGGAATAGCGAGAACCAATGAGAGACTAGCTGGAGGTGTCTGGACGGGCAAATTTAACTCTCATTTCCCACGAGGAAGAGGAATTAACCAAAGGCTCAGCGTGCCGTGCCGGAACCAGATTAGGGCCTGAAGCCATCCTGCGGTGTTGCGGCCAGCTCAAAAGAAAGCGAGTTGAAGAAAGGAGCTCAGGGGCACTGTAATTCACAAACCTGCAGAGTTATAAATGACAGCTATCGTCCAAAAATATACTGAAGTAAGGCTGCCAAGAGGACTTGAAAGCGGGGCAGAATTGCAGGAAACTGATTTCAGGAGGTAGACTGGAATTGCATTGAAAGCATAGGAAAAGAGGCAGAACGTCCACAATGATGCACTTGGCCAAAAAGGGCGTATGCGTTTTTTCCTGAATATATTCAGGAAAAAACGCATACGCCCTTTTTGGCCAACCAAGCAAGCTTGCAAAGGAAATCTGCACTACAATGAAGTCTCACTTCCCCCCGGTCAAAAGGGCCATCTGAAAAAAGTGTAAAATCCAGAAAGGCAGGACAGGCCATGGAGAACTGGGAGCCTTGTTATGCTGATGGGCGGGATGTAAATTGCCAACAGACACTCGGGAGAAGTGTATGGTGTTTCCTGAAACATCTAAAAAACAAAGCAACAGAGCCTAGGGCACTTCCACTTATGGTCCTATAGCTTAGGGAAATTAAAATCAAAAAGACACAGCCACCCCAAAGTTTGGGACGCCTCTGTTTACAAGAACCTCGTTTACAGTACAAGTTCAACATCGCAGAAAGTGAAAAATGGATAAAGAAGTTGTGGTATTTACTTACAAAGCAATATCACTCAGCAATGAAATCTATGTCATCAGGCCCTTAGCAGCATAATGAGTGGATTCAGGTACGATGATTCTAACTGAAATAAGTCACACAGAAAAAGAACCATCATAAGATATCAGTAATACACGGAATGTAAACTTGGCTACACAGGAACTGAATTACAGAACAGAACAGGGTCTCAAATTTAGAAAACCAACTTATGCTTGCTTAAGGGTAAAGGTGAGTTGGGGTGCTGCATAAAACCAGAGATTGAAATGAGCACAGATAAAGTTCCTTAAGCCAAATATGGAATAGACAAGAGCTACTCCTTGCTCAACGAAATGAACTCAACACCGCATATTAAACGCCTAAGAATGTACCTGACTAGTAAGTATCTTAAAACCTAGGGATTGCTATGTCTCCGAAAGAGAATCAAGCATGTGTACATGGGCATAAACGCAGCAGTGATAGGATTGGAGAGGTTTGGTGAGCAAATGAAGACCCTTTGAAGTCATATTGCATGGTACCCATTCCACGGGTTTCAACTACCCAGGTTTAAGGTATTCCTCCTTCAGCTAAAACATGCATGTGGAACCCAGAGTATGATCAACCATGTGATCGGGAAACGTGTTCAAATATGTCTCAGTTTTCGTACCCTGGTACTCGGCTGCAACATTCCAGACGCTTTACTAACACTCTCCCCACTTGGAGAGTCAGCGCCTTTAACCTCCTGTTTGGCCCAGTTTGCAATTTCTGCGGAAGATGAACAGGAATAGCGAGAACCAATCAGAGACTAGCTGGAGGTGTCTGGACGGGCAAATTTAACTCTCATTTCCCACCAGGAATAGGAAATAACCAAAGGCTCAGCGTGCAGTGCCGAAACCAGATTAGGGCCTGAAGCCATCCTGCGGTGTTGCGGCCAGCTCAAAAGAAAGCGAGTTGAAGAAAGGAGCTCAGGGGCACTGTAATTCACAAACCTGCAGAGTTATAAATGACAGCTATCGTCCAAAAATATACTGAAGTAAGGCTGCCAAGAGGACTTGAAAGCGGGGCAGAATTGCAGGAAACTGATTTCAGGAGGTAGACTGGAATTGCATTGAAAGCATAGGAAAAGAGGCAGAACGTCCACAATGATGCACTTCGCCAAAAAGGGCGTATGCGTTTTTTCCTGAATACATTCAGGAAAAAACGCATACGCCCTTTTTGGCCAACCAAGCAAACTTGCAAATGAAATCTGCACTACAATGAAGTCTCACTTCCCCCCGGTCAAAAGGGCCATCTGAAAAACGTGTAAAATCCAGAAAGGCAGGACAGGCCATGGAGAACTGCGAGCCTTGTTATGCTGATGGGCGGGATGTAAATTGCCAACAGACACTCGGGAGAAGTGTATGGTGTTTCCTGAAACATCTAAAAAACAAAGCAACAGAGCCTAGGGCACTTCCACTTATGGTCCTATAGCTTAGGGAAATTAAAATCAAAAAGACACAGCCACCCCAAAGTTTGGGACGCCTCTGTTTACAAGAACCTCGTTTACAGTACAAGTTCAACATCGCAGAAAGTGAAAAATGGATAAAGAAGTTGTGGTATTTACTTACAAAACAATATCACTCAGCAATGAAATCTATGTCATCAGGCCCTTAGCAGCACAATGAGTGGATTCAGGTATGATGATTCTAACTGAAATATGTCACACAGAAAAAGAAACATCATAAGATATCAGTAATACACGGAATGTAAACTTGGCTACACAGGAACTGAATTACAGAACAGAACAGGGTCTCAAATTTAGAAAACCAACTTATGCTTGCTTAAGGGTAAAGGTGAGTTGGGGTGCTGCATAAAACCAGAGATTGAAATGAGCACAGATAAAGTTCCTTAAGCCAAATATGGAATAGACAAGAGCTACTCCTTGCTCAACGAAATGGACTCAACACCGCATATTAAACACCTAAGAATGTACCTGACTAGTAAGTATCTTAAAACCTATGGATTGCTATGTCTCCAAAAGAGAATCAAGCGTGTGTACAGGGGCATAAACGCAGCAGTGATAGGATTGGAGAGGTTCGGTGAGCAAATGAAGACCCTTTGAAGTCATATTGCATGGTACCCATTCCACGGGTCTCAACTCTCCAGGTTTAAGGGATTCTTCCTTCAGCTAAAACATGCATGTGGACCCAGAGTATGATCAACCGTGTGAACGGGAGACCTGTTCAAATATGTCTCAGTTTTCGTACCCTGGTACTCGGGTGCAACATTCCAGATGCTTTACTAACACCCTCCCGACTTGGAGAGTCAGTCCCTTTAACCTCCTGTTTGGCCCAGTTTGCAATTTCTGCGGAAGATGAACAGGAATAGCGAGAACCAATGAGAGACTAGCTGGAGGTGTCTGGACGGGCAAATTTAACCCTCATTTCCCACCAGGAAGAGGAATTAACCAAAGGCTCAGCGTGCCGTGCCGGAACCAGATTAGGGCCTGAAGCCATCCTGCGGTGTTGCGGCCAGCTCAAAAGAAAGCGAGTTGAAGAAAGGAGCTCAGGGGCACTGTAATTCACAAACCTGCAGAGTTATAAATGACAGCTATCGTCCAAAAATATACTGAAGTAAGGCTGCCAAGAGGACTTGAAAGCGGGGCAGAATTGCAGGAAACCGATTTCAGGAGGTAGACTGGAATTGCATTGAAAGCATAGGAAAAGAGGCAGAACGTCCACAATGATGCACTTGGCCAAAAAGGGCGTATGCGTTTTTTCCTGAATATATTCAGGAAAAAACGCATACGCCCTTTTTGGCCAACCAAGCAAGCTTGCAAAGGAAATCTGCACTACAATGAAGTCTCACTTCCCCCCGGTCAAAAGGGCCATCTGAAAAAAGTGTAAAATCCAGAAAGGCAGGACAGGCCATGGAGAACTGGGAGCCTTGTTATGCTGATGGGCGGGATGTAAATTGCCAACAGACACTCGGGAGAAGTGTATGGTGTTTCCTGAAACATCTAAAAAACAAAGCAACAGAGCCTAGGGCACTTCCACTTATGGTCCTATAGATTAGGGAAATTAAAATCAAAAAGACACAGCCACCCCAAAGTTTGGGACGCCTCTGTTTACAAGAACCTCGTTTACAGTACAAGTTCAACATCGCAGAAAGTGAAAAATGGATAAAGAAGTTGTGGTATTTACTTACAAAGCAATATCACTCTGCAATGAAATCTATGTCATCAGGCCCTTAGCAGCACAATGAGTGGATTCAGGTATGATGATTCTAACTGAAATAAGTCACACAGAAAAAGAAACATCATAAGATATCAGTAATACACGGAATGTAAACTTGGCTACACAGGAACTGAATTCCAAAACAGAACAGGGTCTCAAATTTAGAAAACCAACTTATGCTTGCTTAAGGGGAAAGGTGAGTTGGGGTGCTGCATAAAACCAGAGATTGAAATGAGCACAGATAAAGTTCCTTAAGCCAAATATGGAATAGACAAGAGCTACTCCTTGCTCAACGAAATGGACACAACACCGCATATTAAACGCCTAAGAATGTACCTGACTAGTAAGTATCTTAAAACCTATGGATTGCTATGTCTCCAAAAGAGAATCAAGCATGTGTACAGGGGCATAAACGCAGCAGTGATAGGATTGGAGAGGTTCGGTGAGCAAATGAAGACCCTCTGAAGTCATATTGCATGGTACCCATTCCACGGGTTTCAACTACCCAGGTTTAAGGTATTCTTCCTTCAGCTAAAACATGCATGTGGAAGCTAGAGTATGATCAACCATGTGATCGGGAGACGTGTTCAAATATGTCTCAGTTTTCGTACCCTGGTACTCGGGTGCAACATTCCAGACGCTTTACTAACACCCTCCCGACTTGGAGAGTCAGTCCCTTTAACCTCCTGTTTGGCCCAGTTTGCAATTTCTGCGGAAGATGAACAGGAATAGCGAGAACCAATGAGAGACTAGCTGGAGGTGTCTGGACGGGCAAATTTAACTCTCATTTCCCACGAGGAAGAGGAATTAACCAAAGGCTCAGCGTGCCGTGCCGGAACCAGATTAGGGCCTGAAGCCATCCTGCGGTGTTGCGGCCAGCTCAAAAGAAAGCGAGTTAAAGAAAGGAGCACAGGGGCACTGTAATTCACAAACCTGCAGAGTTATAAATGACAGCTATCGTCCAAAAATATACTGAAGTAAGGCTGCCAAGAGGACTTGAAAGCGGGGCAGAATTGCAGGAAACCGATTTCAGGAGGTAGACTGGAATTGCATTGAAAGCATAGGAAAAGAGGCAGAACGTCCACAATGATGCACTTGGCCAAAAAGGGCGTATGCGTTTTTTCCTGAATATATTCAGGAAAAAACGCATACGCCCTTTTTGGCCAACCAAGCAAGCTTGCAAAGGAAATCTGCACTACAATGAAGTCTCACTTCCCCCCGGTCAAAAGGGCCATCTGAAAAAAGTGTAAAATCCAGAAAGGCAGGACAGGCCATGGAGAACTGGGAGCCTTGTTATGCTGATGGGCGGGATGTAAATTGCCAACAGACACTCGGGAGAAGTGTATGGTGTTTCCTGAAACATCTAAAAAACAAAGCAACAGAGCCTAGGGCACTTCCACTTATGGTCCTATAGCTTAGGGAAATTAAAATCAAAAAGACACAGCCACCCCAAAGTTTGGGACGCCTCTGTTTACAAGAACCTCGTTTACAGTACAAGTTCAACATCGCAGAAAGTGAAAAATGGATAAAGAAGTTGTGGTATTTACTTACAAAACAATATCACTCAGCAATGAAATCTATGTCATCAGGCCCTTAGCAGCACAATGAGTGGATTCAGGTATGATGATTCTAACTGAAATATGTCACACAGAAAAAGAAACATCATAAGATATCAGTAATACACGGAATGTAAACTTGGCTACACAGGAACTGAATTACAGAACAGAACAGGGTCTCAAATTTAGAAAACCAACTTATGCTTGCTTAAGGGTAAAGGTGAGTTGGGGTGCTGCATAAAACCAGAGATTGAAATGAGCACAGATAAAGTTCCTTAAGCCAAATATGGAATAGACAAGAGCTACTCCTTGCTCAACGAAATGGACTCAACACCGCATATTAAACACCTAAGAATGTACCTGACTAGTAAGTATCTTAAAACCTATGGATTGCTATGTCTCCAAAAGAGAATCAAGCGTGTGTACAGGGGCATAAACGCAGCAGTGATAGGATTGGAGAGGTTCGGTGAGCAAATGAAGACCCTTTGAAGTCATATTGCATGGTACCCATTCCACGGGTCTCAACTCTCCAGGTTTAAGGGATTCTTCCTTCAGCTAAAACATGCATGTGGACCCAGAGTATGATCAACCGTGTGAACGGGAGACCTGTTCAAATATGTCTCAGTTTTCGTACCCTGGTACTCGGGTGCAACATTCCAGATGCTTTACTAACACCCTCCCGACTTGGAGAGTCAGTCCCTTTAACCTCCTGTTTGGCCCAGTTTGCAATTTCTGCGGAAGATGAACAGGAATAGCGAGAACCAATGAGAGACTAGCTGGAGGTGTCTGGACGGGCAAATTTAACCCTCATTTCCCACCAGGAAGAGGAATTAACCAAAGGCTCAGCGTGCCGTGCCGGAACCAGATTAGGGCCTGAAGCCATCCTGCGGTGTTGCGGCCAGCTCAAAAGAAAGCGAGTTGAAGAAAGGAGCTCAGGGGCACTGTAATTCACAAACCTGCAGAGTTATAAATGACAGCTATCGTCCAAAAATATACTGAAGTAAGGCTGCCAAGAGGACTTGAAAGCGGGGCAGAATTGCAGGAAACCGATTTCAGGAGGTAGACTGGAATTGCATTGAAAGCATAGGAAAAGAGGCAGAACGTCCACAATGATGCACTTGGCCAAAAAGGGCGTATGCGTTTTTTCCTGAATATATTCAGGAAAAAACGCATACGCCCTTTTTGGCCAACCAAGCAAGCTTGCAAAGGAAATCTGCACTACAATGAAGTCTCACTTCCCCCCGGTCAAAAGGGCCATCTGAAAAAAGTGTAAAATCCAGAAAGGCAGGACAGGCCATGGAGAACTGGGAGCCTTGTTATGCTGATGGGCGGGATGTAAATTGCCAACAGACACTCGGGAGAAGTGTATGGTGTTTCCTGAAACATCTAAAAAACAAAGCAACAGAGCTTAGGGCACTTCCACTTATGGTCCTATAGATTAGGGAAATTAAAATCAAAAAGACACAGCCACCCCAAAGTTTGGGACGCCTCTGTTTACAAGAACCTCGTTTACAGTACAAGTTCAACATCGCAGAAAGTGAAAAATGGATAAAGAAGTTGTGGTATTTACTTACAAAGCAATATCACTCTGCAATGAAATCTATGTCATCAGGCCCTTAGCAGCACAATGAGTGGATTCAGGTATGATGATTCTAACTGAAATAAGTCACACAGAAAAAGAAACATCATAAGATATCAGTAATACACGGAATGTAAACTTGGCTACACAGGAACTGAATTCCAAAACAGAACAGGGTCTCAAATTTAGAAAACCAACTTATGCTTGCTTAAGGGGAAAGGTGAGTTGGGGTGCTGCATAAAACCAGAGATTGAAATGAGCACAGATAAAGTTCCTTAAGCCAAATATGGAATAGACAAGAGCTACTCCTTGCTCAACGAAATGGACACAACACCGCATATTAAACGCCTAAGAATGTACCTGACTAGTAAGTATCTTAAAACCTATGGATTGCTATGTCTCCAAAAGAGAATCAAGCATGTGTACAGGGGCATAAACGCAGCAGTGATAGGATTGGAGAGGTTCGGTGAGCAAATGAAGACCCTCTGAAGTCATATTGCATGGTACCCATTCCACGGGTTTCAACTACCCAGGTTTAAGGTATTCTTCCTTCAGCTAAAACATGCATGTGGAAGCTAGAGTATGATCAACCATGTGATCGGGAGACGTGTTCAAATATGTCTCAGTTTTCGTACCCTGGTACTCGGGTGCAACATTCCAGACGCTTTACTAACACCCTCCCGACTTGGAGAGTCAGTCCCTTT